>NC_058091.1:247281212-247584242 GCF_020171115.1 Neogale vison | reverse complement strand
ATAAGTCTATTGCTCTCCTTCTAGAAGCTGCGAAGATTCCTTTCAGCACTGTAATTACAGTGTAACTAGGTGAGCATTACTCTAAAGCAGGGATTCTTTTTTTTTTTAGGTTATTTATTTATTTAACAGAGAAAGACACAGCGAGAGACGGAACACAAGCAGGGGCAGTGGGGGAGGGAGAAGCAGACTTCCTACTGAGCAGGGAGCCCAATGCAGGACCCAGTCCCAGTACTCTGGGATCATGACCTGAGCTGAAGACAGCCGCTTAATGCCTAAGCCACCCAGGCACCCCTAAAGCAGGGATTCTTAACCTTTTTTTTTTTTTCTTCCTTAGCTAGTTTGATATGACCTATAAACTAATGTACCTAAGATTACAAAGGAAACCCATTTGTTATCAAAATATTAATTATGAATTTTCATTAACACTTTGAATAGCAAGGCAGTATATTTAGAAACTAGGCAAGTTAGTTAAAATTTATTTTAAAAAGATATATCCTAGAGTGGGTGCTATTCACACCCTCCTATGCCACATAACAAACAGGAGTATCTTTACAGAAAGTTAAGAAATCTCGTTTGAAACATTCAGGCTTACAGAACTTAAACAGTGAAGGTGACTTATTATTTCCATGTAGGTATTGATGAATGAACAGTTGAAGATATCAGCATGGGTGCTCTGTCACCATTAGAAGAACTTGCCACCACTTGGTGATAGAACCAACACTAGATGCCAAGTAGTTGTCCAGGCGTGCATTATGAGTAGCTGTAGGTAGAAAGATCATAAGAAATGATCTAGTGGCAAGACTAATAGCCCTTGTAATTTCTAAGTGGTGGTGATAAAAATCAGTACTTGAAGTATCTATAACAAGTATAAAATATTATACAAAGTATCCTGTGTATGTAATACAAAAATATTTTTGTTTCTGTTGGTCTGTATAAAGTCACAGATACTGCTGATACTTCTGTGATTTGTTGCTTATATTCATAATGAAGGAAATGCTGCATTTTAGTTAGAAGTTAGCAAAGTAAAATAAAGATTAAAGTATAGAAATAACTTTTCCCCACCCAAGTTATGCATTCCCTGAATTCTGTCCTGGGTTAAGAACTGCTCTTTGAAAGTGAAGGTGTGAATTTCTGTGTTGACCTTTCTTGTTGAAGAATAGGTTGTAGGGAAGAGATGACACAAAAAGTCCTCAGTAATCACAAGTGACACCTGAAGCTTTTTTGTAGACAAAGAGCTAAGGTTAAGACTAAATAGAAAACAAGTAGTGCTCAGAACCCTCAGGAGAACTACACCCTGAACAAAAAACCACTGATCCTAATCCTTTATTGTTTATGTTAAGGCATCTATTTAGGTTGGGACACTTAGAAACATAAACTGACAACTGGAAATACTTAATTTGTTTTCTTAGATTAGGTCCCTTCACATAAATTTAGACTACAGAATGAAACAATTGGGTAACTTCTGCTTATCCTTCACATCTCAGCTCACCCTACATGTCAACTTTGTTAAGGAGCACACTTCCTGTTCCCAGAGTGCCTGGAACTTCCCTATATGTAACACTCATCCTCCTAATAATTTTGGGTTGGGGATTTGTTCTTTTATTTTACTAGATTACAAACTTCATCATTATAAGTCCTATTCTTGCAGCAGGCTGATTTAATGCAGAATGACTAGTTAATAATAGGGGGCTTTCAAAAACTTAGAAGTCAGAATATCAATGTAGCAAACAAACAACAACTTCACTGACAGATGGAAGCTCCACATAATTGAAAGGAAAAATGCCCCCTCTTTTATATGGGCAAGCCACTTAAATCCCGTATGTGTTTTTCCTCTGTTTTACCTACAAGATAATTTTTATTATTCTCTTTTAGTTAGGTAACTAAGTTAATAAAATGTAAAACTGCTTTTGACAAAAGTAGATCTTTTCAAAGAGTTACTAAGAATTATACTGCTGAGTAAATTAAATTCACTGTAGAGGGAGATCAGTGGTGACTAATCTAGATCTTTTTTCCTCACATTATTCCTTGATTTATTTTTCCACAGTCTACCAGACAAAATCAGCTTTTCTTCTGAATGATTGTGATCTGTGTTTTAATACAAAATGATTTCTTTGTATTCCAAATGAGTAGCTTATATAAGGAGGAAGTTAATTTTTTTTGTTCAGTTCAGCTCTGCTGGTAGTATTAACTATAAAAAGGATAAGATTTGTGGCCTTAATATATATCCCTGAATATTGTTGCATGTTGTAAAATATATATTTTTATAATACCACAAGAACTAGGGCAAGGACGAATGACCCTCAGCACTATTTTCACCCATTAATTTTATTTTATAACTTTATTGTTTGATACTCCTTTTCAGTGAACTGGACCTATGCTCTCAATCCATAAAGAGAGAACATTCACTGCTATACACTGGCATTATTGTTTACCATCATGAGCCAGGAGTAAACTCAAAAGATAAGTAGCCGTGCCATCCACTTACTGCCACAAACAATCCCACAATATGAATTAAACACACATTTCCTTTTACACATTTTCTTCAAAATATGAAAAGCCAGTGATTAGTAGTTCTACTTTGCAATGAAACTAGTTTTCTGATCAGAGAATTAAGTATATTTGTAGCTAATTAATTCTCTAGAAATCATGGAGATCAAAAACATGTATCAGTGCAGACGAGTTGACACTTGCCCCAATCTTCAGGGTTTTGACTGGTGATACCCTATATTAAAACATTTGTTGGTTCAAGCATGTCCCCTGATCTGTGAGGCTGGTCCCTAGGAACTCATCTGAACACTTGCTAGATCAAATGCTGAATGAGGCCAAAGCTTTTCCTAAAGAAACATCTTGGTCGTGCATGCACTTACTTCTGGGTTGCACCTCCATACAGGGGTTCTTCTGTGGGAGAACAGCAACAACATTTGTTTGTTTGTTTGTTTGTTTGTTTTAAATTCCATTAGCCAACATTTAGTACATCATTAGTCTCAGATGTAGTGTTCAATGATTCATCAATTGAGTATAACACCCAGTGCTCATCACATCATGTGCCCTTCTTAATGCCCATTACCAAGTTACCCCATCCCTCTGATTTTATTTAAAAGAGCAAAACCATGTGAACTCTACAGTCCGTTCTCTTGATCTCCAGAGTATACAGATTTTCACTCAAGCAGCAATTAGCAACTTCACTATACTCATCACATTACTAAAACATATGTATGTACAATATGTCACCTGCTCTTCATCTGGGTGACATGGATTCCATTTGGGAAAGGCTCTTGAAAGGGAGATACCATTCGTCACCTCTTGGTTACTCTTGATCATATTCAGTGCTTAGTTTAGACATGAGCCAACTATACATGAGAACCATATGCCTTTGCTCTTTATAGAAGTATTTATTTTTTTTATTTTTTAAAAGGTTTTATTTATTTATTTGACGGAGAGAGCGAGAGAGACAGTGAGAGAGGGAACATAAGCAGGGGGAGTGAGAGAGGAAGAAGCAGATTCCTGCTGAGCCTGATGCAGGGCTCAATCCCAGAACCCCGGGATCATGACCTGAACCAAAGACAGAAGCTTAACAACTGAGCCACCCAGGTGCCCCTATAGAAGTACTTTTAATAACTTGTTCATTCACATATTGCTCAAGATTTTATTCAAGACTGTTTTAAGAAACAACAATGGTATCTTTACTTCTCAGGCAGGTATTTTATAAAATGTATATTAACAGTTTTTGCAACAGCATTCCCTATATAAAATTCCTGGCAAAAAATTTATTTTAGGATTTATTAAGAGAAAAAAAATTAAAGAAACCAAACTTTACTTTCCCAGTAAAAAAAAATTTATTTCAGGGACGCCTGGGTGGCTCAGTTGGTTGGATGACTGCCTTCGGCTCAGGTCATGATCCTGGAGTCCCAGGATCGAGTCCCACATTGGGCTCCCAGCTCCATAGGGAGTCTGCTTCGCTCTCTGACCTTCTCCTCGCTCATGCTCTCTCTCACTGTCTCTCTCTCAAATAAATAAATAAAATCTTTTAAAAAAATTTATTTCAGCTTATTTTAATGTACATTGTGACACTACATTTACTTTTTTTTTGCTAACTCCTAGGAGACTCAATTAAATCTGAGGCATAGTTATAGCAATTACATTAAACCTTACATCTAACACATTTGGATCTATTTTTCCTTGGTTTTCATTTTCTATTTTATTATTCCAATATATGTCTCTTATGATAATTTTTGTCAGATTGTGTTGGAAAGAAATTAGATCCATGGTACTCCAACCACCAACCCCCACAACACAAGGGACATATATTACATAATGCATGAAATAGACAGTTCAGCCACTGTGGGAATAAGCTGGATGAACATTGATTGAATAGATGAAGTCTCTAATCAATACACAAATAGTTGTGCCTATGCAGGATTGCTTTCCAAGGTAGAACAAATGAATTAGAAATTTAAAAACTATGAAATAGAAAACTAGAAACTGAGAGAGCTAAAGATATATTCATAACCAGCAGCATGTGTCACATAGTAATTTAACTTATAGAATTATAAAAGAGAGCTTTCACTAAGAAGGGATTTTAGCCAATTTTGAATGGTAGAGAACAGGATGACAGATTGGATATGTAGATATATTTTCATAATTGTGTATGTTCTTATGCATGTTCATGTTATTAGAAGATCAGAAAGAGTGTTTTTGGAGAAAAAGAAAATAAGTAAAATACAGCATTTTTATAATAGTGAAGGATAACAAAAGCCCATTCTTCTACATAAGATTTTAATTCCCAGTTAAGTTTCTGATTTTTTCCTCCCAATAAAGATAAAATATCAGTTGTGTTTTTAGGAATCATTGGTAAATTATATCTGGACTGGAAAAATTAGAGATCTGATAGGGAGCCACGACTGTGGGCCTCCCTGAATATGATGACTCTTATAGTTGGATGTGTTCCTTGTAGGGACCTATAGAATTTAGAAATCCAGGATCCTGTGGGGCAGCAACTTTTAAGCCAGTGTAGTTCATTCTCTTGTACTTGAACTGTCAACCAGGGTGACCAAGATGGCCTTAATACTCCTCTCAGCTGACTAAACTTTGTTCATGTTTCTTTCTGACTATAAGCCCTGACTTCCCTCTTTTTAGAGAACTTAGAATTGTAAATTCTTCCTCTACCTCTGAGATGTAAATCTTCTATAACCTAGGACCATCTTTCTCTAGGACCTGGGAGCTTTCCTTTGAAATGTAATCACTAAGAAAGATAGGACCCCTGACCCTTGCAAGGGTAGGAGTCTAACTTCCAGGGGCTATAAGTGACAGTTAGCAAACAGAGAACAAATAATATGGCCTAATCATAGACTAATGTCCCTGCTTAAGACCACCCTGGTGGTTAAAGATATTCTCACCTTTGAAAAGGGAACTCTTGTGCACTGTTGCTGGGGATGTAAACTGGGATAGGTACTATGAAAATCAGTATGGCACTTCCTTAAAAAATTAAAAATAGAAATATCTAATGATCCAATAATTCTACTATTAAGTATTTTCCCAAAGAAAATGAAAATACTAATTCAAAAAGATATGTGCACCCCTATGTTTACTGCAGCATCATTTACAGTAGCCAGGATGTGGAAGCAACCTAAGTGTCCATCAGCAGATGTATGGATAAAGAAGATGTGGAATATATATGCAATGACATATTACACAGCCAAAAAGATGAGGTCCTGTCATTTGTGACCACATGGTGGGCCTAGACAGCATTACTCTAAGTGAAACAAGTCAGACAGAGAAAGAAAAATACCATATGATTTCATTCATATGTAGACTCTATGAAAACAAATGAATAAATAAACAAAACCAGCATCAGACCTAGAAATACACGATGGCTGCCAGAGGGGAGGGGATCTGAATGGACAAAATGGGTAAAGAAGAATGGGAGTTACAGGCTTCCAGTTATAGAATGAATAAGTCACAGAAGTAAAATGCACATGATAAGCGGTATAGTCAATGATATTATAACAGCATAGTATAGCACAAGCAGGTGGTACAGTTGTGGCATAACATAATGTATAAACTTGTCAAATCACTATGTTGTACACCTGAAACTCATGTAACCTTGTGTGTCAACTACACTCGAATTATTTTTTAATTTTTTTAAATTTATTTTCAGCATAACAGTATTCATTGTTTTTGTACCACACCCAGTTCTCCATACACTCGAATTTTTTTTTGTTTTTAATCTTCCCATCTTTTATTTCAGGAGCATTGAGTTCATTTTCTATTCCTTCAGTTATAGTCTTGAATAAAGTCTTCCATGCTATTATTTTTAACAAGTGACCAGTGTCATTTTTCTTTCACAGGGATGAGGTGAGGGAGAAAAGTGGACAGTGGCTGGTTGGTTGTGTGGACTGCTGTGAAGACTACTTCCAAAGAAGCCTGGTGTTACTCTTCTTGCTGGCAAGCTGTGGTTCCATCCTCTCTCTTCCAGAGGTGACTAAGGCCAACAAGGCCGATGATAGTCCTGTAAGGTTTTTTGGTTTTTTTTTAAGATTTTATTTATTTATCAGACAGAGATTGTAAGTATGCAGAGAGGCAGGCAGAGAGAGAGGAGGAAGCAGGCTTCCCACTGAGCAGAGAGCCTGGTGTGGGGCTCTATCCCAGGACCCTGAGAACATGAACTGAGCTGAAGGCAGAGGCTTTAACCCACTGAGCCACCCAGGCGCCCCAATAGTCCTGTAAGTTTAGATGCTTAGTTGAACATTAGAAGATTCCCAGGGGCATATTGCACTTAAGATGACCCTATCCTACCAACTTGCTACTATTTTTCATTTTGTCTTTTAGTGGAGTTTATTTTCTTTCCTTTTTTTTTTTTTTTTTTTTTAAGATTTTATTTATTTATTTGTTGGAGAGAGAGGTCACAAGTAGGCATAGAGGCAGGCAGAGACAGAGAGGGGAAGCAGGCTCCCTGCTTAGCAGAGAGCCCAGTACAGGGCTCTATCCCAGGACCCTGAGAACATGAACTGAGCTGAAGGCAGAGGCTTAACCCACTGAGCCACCCAGGCGCCCTGGAGTTTACTTTCAACCAAGTAAAACTAGAAAGTGAAAGGATGAGTCTTAATTAACTTGCTTCATAGTTTTTTGTAGCCTAATCTTTTTTGTCAGTCCTTGATCCTTTGTTACTATTTTATGGCTCTTGAGAAAGCTGGTACCCTTTTAATGGAGCTGCTTACTTGTATTGGGAGTTTCAAAGAACAATTCAGCTATTTTAGTTAGCTGCAAATAGAACAGTAGTTTATCATAGGTAAAGGAGATAACCAGTATATTATCTTCAAAAACAAAAAAACAAAAACCCACATGGGATTTATAAAAAAATGAATAGAGGAAAAAACCCTGCAAGTAGTCTAGGACCAGTGAGGTTTATTTTAGCATTTTGTAGGATCCCTCAGGATGGTAATAAAACAGATTCCCTGGCAGCTAGTGAAGAGGCTACTTTGAACACCCAGCCCTTGAGCAGGCTGCCTGGGGTCATCTCAGAAAAACAGAAAACCTATATCAGTTGTTTATAGATTCTTTGAAAAACCTTGAGAGTTCAACTTTGAGTGTATATGATAAGCTGTCTCTCTGTATTGTCTGCTGGGGTGCTTTCATTTGGTACCTTTCATTAATTATTAGTCCAGGGCTGTACCATTTCCTCGTCAGAATTTCTCAGCACATTCACACAGCCTCAGCTTGGGCAGGATGATGGCAGACAATCCTTCCTGAGGGCTGAATGTGTTTTTCAAAACAATTACACAGATTCAATTGATCAAGCCAGAAGCACTGTTCAGACACCCATAGATAGAACAGAGGAGAACCAAAGAAGGAAAACAGAAACTTTTTGACTCATTTTAATTCTTTTAATGATCCTTTAAATGTAGGTCATTTATTTAAAAGGAAGTATGTTTAGGACTTGGGGAAATTATTTCAAATATATTCTAACTCTAAAATTAAAGCACATTCAGGCAGATAATGGATTGCTGGAAAATTACTATACACACTTTATCTAAAGAGCTGTCAAGAATTTATAAATGAATACTACATTGTCTGAAGTACTTAGAGAATACAGACAGCTTCCTTGCACTAATGCTAGCTATCAGCTGTTAATGCATAATAATTATGTCCTCATTGATAATTCTTCCAAGAATATGTTTTCCGTATCTCATTATTGCAATTCTCTTCTTCCTTCACCTTCTCATGCTTTTAACCTTTCCTTTTTTATTTTTATTATTTTCTTCTATACAGAGATGAATTCTCAGGAGTATAAAAGGATTTAATGGATGATGGGTTCTGTAGAGACATAGATGGCACATTTAAATCTAGAAAAATGACAGTAGCTTAATTGAGGAAAATAATAAAAAACATCTCTGGAACTATTCCAGGCATCTTTGCATGCCACAGATAAAGGACTATGGGATACTGTGGGAGAAATTTGGACTTAACCTATGGGGAAATGGGATTCGGGCAGAAATTCAGTTAAATTCAGAACATTCCTAAGCTCAGTGCAGACAGTGTGCTTAGGTGCCATAGGAGTTAAAAGGTGAAGAAGAACCTGTGTGTATTTAAGGAATTTATTATCAGACCAAGTTCCTTTCTACTCAGGAGTCCTCTCTTTGAAAGTAAGGTTGACTTGTAGCCATTTTAAATTCCTACAGCCTAGCATAGGACCCGTCAATGTCCAGGAAATAGGTATTGAACTAAAGCACACAAAATGGGGGTGGGGGGTGCCTGGGTGGCTTAGTCAGTTAAGCGTCCGCCTTCAGTTCAGGTCATAATCTCAGGGTCCTGGGATAGAGCCCTGCATCAGGTTCCCTGCTTAGTGTGGGGTCTGCCTCTCCCCCTCAGTCTCAAAATAAATAAGATCTTTAGAAAAAAACAAACCACAAAAGGTTGCTTTATAGGAATAAATAAGAAAACTGCCATATTAATCAAGAAAGCTTTTTCTGCAGCACCTATAGATCTTTAAAAATATATCTCTCCGACTATGGACTCTGAAAAACAGTCTGAGGGGTTTGAAGTGGCGGGGGGGTGGGAGGTTGGGGTACCAGGTGGTGGGTATTATAGAGGGCACAGCTTGCATGGAGCACTGGGTGTGGTGAAAAAATAATGAATACTGTTTTTCTGAAAATAAATAAATTGGGAAAAAAAAAAAAATATATCTCTCCTCTCCCTGGGGAACCTGGGTGGTTCACTTAGTTAAGCAATGACTCTTGATTCCATCCCAAGTCACGATCTCAGAGTCGTGGGATTGAGCCCTGCATCAGGCTTCATGTTTAGCAGAGAGTCTGCTTGAGATTCTTTTTTCCCTCTGCCCCACCCCCGCTCTTTCTCGCTCTCTCTCAAGTAAATAAATTTGGGGGGAAAATTATATATCTTAGCTCTCTCTTCGAGTTAATGAAGCCTCTAGATTTAACAGATGAGAAAAGCAAACAAAAATAAAAATAATAACCACTTATTGAGCTACCAAGTTTATATATTAAGTTTTTATATTGAGTATTCTATAGGGTGCTTTACATGTTTTATCTGACTTTATTCTCACGTCATTCTGTGAAGATACAATGAAGCCAATGAAGCCCCTGGTGGTGAAGAACTTTTGCACAGTTATATAGCTAGTAAGGGGAAAGACTAGGATCGCAGCTCTGTTCTGTTCAACTCCAGAGCCCAAGTTTCTTCCATTGGTCTTTATGGTTCTCAAGCATGAGCAAATTACCTGAAGCCACTAAATACATGCTTCCAATAAGCCAGAAACTTTGACAGGTGTTCTTACTGGAAGATTACTGGATCCAAGACTTACTGAGAATTGCCCACTCATAAAAGGTAAGGTAAACCTTGATTTTCGTAAGTGAGCAATCTGAAGCTGATATTTAAGATATTTTCCTCTCATTTCCAAATCCCATTCATAGTATTTGTTATGACAAAAATACATGTGAATTCTGACTGCGACCTCCAAATATGTGTGAGTTTTTATTGCTCTTCTCTTTCTAGGTTTATACAACAGCAGAGAGGGGAGGAATGGAAAGGAGAGTAGAAATTGATATTTTAGGTAGGAGTAGTAGTACTAGCAGAAGCAGAATTTAATCTCTGAAAGCCATTTTCTGATCTCAAAGCCCATTTTTTCCCTATTCTACCACACCAATTCCCCAAAATTGATAGGATAGTTGTTGAATTGTATTGTACTACCTCTGCCAAAATCTAGGTGCAAATTTTTGGACAGCTCTCTCCAAGCATCAGTTTATTCATCTATAAAATGGGATTAATGGTATTGATTATCTCATAGGGCTTAAGACACTTAATTTGCTAAGTGTCATGCCTAACAAGAAGAAAGTCAGCCAGTCTTTCCACGACACTGGTAGTGTACGATACAGCACATTTTGTATTTGTCTAAATGAAATTAAATCTTGATTTAACATCCATGTGCCAAGGTTGGCTGTATCTCCGACATTAGTAAAATTTGAGGCATCACTCCTCCATTATGTTGTAATAAATTCCAGAGTTTACTTAGTTAAAAAGAAAAGGCACTAAGGGGCATGGTCTTCTGTTTCTGTGGGCCATGACACTGGGCCTCCTGGTGTTATGTGTTCCTCGGACAAAGCTAAAGCTCCAAAGAGGGGATGTTCTCAGCCTTAGCCAGGGGAGTATCATGGAAGGGCCCAAGACCAGGGTTCCTAGAGTGCAAACCAAATAATCATTCTTGAGCAAGAACAGTCCCCTTCAGAGTTGCTGCCATCTCAGGGCTCCTATGAGCCAGTGGGACCCAAGTGTTGGAGGAGGAGGTCATTGAGAGGACATGACTACTGATTGACCTACAAGGTAGATCCAGCAATCAAAGTCTCCTCATCCCCTCCCCCGTCTTTGGAAGGTACATTCTGCCCACCGTCCCCACAATAGGACCTGTTTCAAGGAGGTAGCCTTGAGAGAGCAATGTGTTATTGAGACCATCTGGATGATATATATGACAGAACTCAGTGAAGTCTTCCATATAAACCTTTTAAGATTTCTGGCAGGGGTATGGAAAGGTCCTCCTCCTGCGTCCACCTAAGATAAGCCCTGTATGTAAGTTCCCTTTTTTTATTATTATTATTAAGATTTGCTTATTTATTTGAGAGAGAAAAAGAAAGAGGAGTGTTCAAGCAGGGAGAGGGACAGAGGGAGGCAGAGGGAATCTCAAGCATACTCCCCACTGACCACGGAGCCCAACTCCAAGCTCCATTTCATGATCCTGAGATCATGACCTGAGCCAAAGTCAAAAGTTAGTTGCTCAACCTACTGAGCCACCCAAGCATCCTCATTCCCTTGCTTATTAAAACTGACCCCTCTAGATTGTAGTGGTCTGACTCTTTCTTTTCCGTCTCTCTTTGCTTTCTATATGCAGCAACCATTTCAGATTTCACCCAGGAAAGTCAAATTTTTGAACCAAGACCAAGTTGCAACCTCATCAGTTAGAGAATGCACAGCGTCTATGCCCTCCTTTCTCAAATAGGATTAACTTCTTTTAATTGACTAGACTTTGTACAAGGGACTCTGTGCAGGGTTGCATAACATGGATTTTCCATTTCAGACTTGAAACCCTGACAGATTATTAAACTGCCCCTTCCCAACTCCCAGTCACTTCTTTGTATTTAACCTCATGATGAACTAACAAGGCTAGTCAACAGACTGTATTTTGAGTACAGCACTGTTATACATAATTGTTCAGCATAATATACATATTTTGCTGTATTTTGCTTTTTGGCCATTTAACATTATGTCTTGGAGATCTTTCAATGGAAGTCCAAATTTAGAGCAATCTGTAGACCACATGAAACTGAGTAGAGGGGAAAAGAACTGTTTTTGTGAAGTGCTGAGAAGTTTGAGGCTGTTTGTAACACAATCTTACCTAGTAGAAGCCTACTGATACACATATTTCTACTTGTATTTTACTAACATTGCCTAGAATTCATCGCTGTCATTTCCCTTCCCTTAAAACAAATAAGAGAATTAGCAATATGTTTTACTGCTTTATTTGTTCAACATTATTATTTAGATCCCACTTTTTCCTTATGAATTCTTCTTTTTTCTTTTTTGCTGAAATACATAATAAGGGAACTCTTTCAGAAGAAGTCTGATAGTAAACTGAATTCTTTAGTTGTCTTAAATTGTTGAGATTTTGCCCTCGCAAACATGTTAGTTTATTTGTGCAGAGGTTCAGAGTTCATGGTTCTCAGGACTTTTGAGCTATTACTTCTTTATCTTCTTGGATTTGGCACTGTCAGTGAGAAATCTGATATCAATCTTGTTTTCATGCATTCCTTATTCCAGTATTTTGATTCAGTATTTGTTTGGATTTTTTTTTTTTAGGTATTTCCATATTCTCCTGAGAATTTTTTGTATGCCAAGTTCTTGTATGTTTGGTAATGTATGTCAGTTGCTATTATGCTTGAAGGATAATTTGGCCATTTTAGATGATTGCATGACACTGTTTTCTTATACTCTTGTAGATATGTCTTCCTTAACTCCTAGCTCAAGGAGTAGTTACAGAGAAGTCTAAAGCAACCTGACTTTTCCCTGTATACATCACTCCCTTTTCTGCTTGGATGACCATATACTTCTTTGTTCAGGTAAATTCTTTCCTTAGCTAAGTTCAAACCGTGTTATATCTTAGTGGCTTATTCTTTAAACACATTTTTTCTAAGACGTCTGGGAAGTAGAATGTTCTTTAGATATGCAGATTAAAACCTTTCTATAATTTGAAATTTTAAAATGTTCATTTGGTCTTTGCATGGTTTTCGTTCCATTCTTTATAAATTTTGTTGCACTAGGGGCACCGGGGTGGCTCAGTCAGTTATGCGTCTGCCTCTTGATTTCGGCTCAGGTCATTATCTCAGGCAGGTTCATGGATCAAGCCTCGCCTGGGTCTCTGCCCTGCTGAGCATGGAGACCGCTTGGGAGTCTCTCTCTCCCTCTCCCCCTGCCCCTCCCTTCCTGTTCATGCTCTCTAAATAAATAGATAAATAAGTAACATTCTGCCTCACAGGCACTAAGTATATAAGTGTTAGATCTTCAACCTTCAGTCTACCATTTTCTTAATAATAATTTCTATACATTTATTATTTTCCATTACTCTTTATTTATAATTTCATCTATCCTCTCAACATGTACCTGAATGTGATTTTAAGTCATCTTTATCCTATTTTCAGTTGTTCGTAATATAGGTTTTTTTCACTTTTTTCCCTTATGTTATTCCAGAATTCAGCTGGCTCCTTTTATCTTTTGCTGTCTTAGCAATTTATTTGCCTTTCTTGTGAGCTTTTCTTTTGTGGACAGGTAATGTCGCCTGAATTTATTTGAGGTCATGGAGACTTATTTGAGAGCTCCTAATCTGTTGAGCATTTGTTCTTGCAGTGTATTTTCTTTGCCTATCTGCTTTTTATTTTCCCTCTCTGCTTTTTTTGGAGTGTATATACATACTTTAAAATTTCTGGTTCTTCTGCTCTTAATGGATCAAGTTATTCAAAGAATATAGTTGGGGAAACTGAGTAGAGGTAGAGTTGATGTGAGTTAGAACACTGTAGGTTTAGGTTTCTCATCTAAAAACGTTCTTAGAAAACCTGTGATTTCCTTTGTCTTGGGGTACCTCTGATCTCAGCTTTCAATGTTCTAGCAGTTTTTACACATATCAAGTCCTTTATGTCACAGCTCAGCTGCTGAGACCAGGTGATGTTCAGTAACCATGTGTGCTCTTGCCTTGACTCCATTTTATCTATCCATGAATACTCCAGGTTATAGATCTGAAAAATAATGTATCAGCATGGCCATCCATTCTATTTTACTTTCCCTGTGTCTCTGTCAAGTTTACAATCCCTATTACCTTTGTTAGTCCTTTTGTCCTTCCAAATCTTGTTGCTCATTTAGGACAGAATCATTAGCTTTAAGGCAAGTGTTTCTTGTTCATAACTTAAGCCTATACCTGTCTATTCCTAATATCCTCCCTTGTTTTAGTCTAGATTTTCTACTTTGGCAAACATACCCCACTTTGTAATTTATTTGAAAATTAAGATCTTTCTCTTTGCATTCTTTTGGATGTTTTTAGTTGGTTTCATGGAGTTGAGAGTACCATAAAAAGAGACTTTACTCCATCATCCTCAACGGAAAAAGCAGAACACCTTTGAAAAAGTTGAATTGACATGGTAAAAAATTGACAGAATTTTTGTTGATATGAATTGCAGAAATGCTTAAGATGCAAAACCAACAAAGCTTGTTGATACATAGAATACCAGAATTTTCTGGTTTCTACCAGAAAAAAAGGGAGTTGTTAATGATAGTCATTATATTTTCTTGGTTTGAGATACTATGAAGACCATGGTGCTACTTGTGTGATGAAGAAGTCTGGGTGGCCAGACTGCTATGGGAAAGTGTATTAAAGGTTCCATCTTAGATGGAGGATGAGAAATGAAAAATCTTTGAGATATCCAGGTGGGGATTTCACATTTGCTCTTGGATATAAGTCTGGAGCTCAAGGAAGAGGTTGAAGTTTAATATGAATTTGGAATAGGTTAGCCTAAATGTGGTAACTGAAGGACTGAGAATGGGTGAACTGGTCTTGGAGGTTGTATATATAGAAGAGAGTAGAGGGCAAGCTCTGAGACACTCTGATATTTAGAGGTCAGGTATTAGAGAAAGAGAAAGGAGGCTGAGGTAAGAGAACACAATGTCTCTGAAGTCAAGATGTGATACAGTTTGAAAGAGAGAGGAGTCAAACATGTGAAATGAGTCTGAATGTTGGAGTAGAAATAAGAGTTACCATTGAATTTGGCAACATGAAACTCACTAATGACCCTGACAAAAGCACCGTCAGTACATTGTTGGGTAAGGAGCCAATATTGCAGTGGCTCAAATTGGCAAGTTAGATGAAAGTGAGAAAACAGAAAGGTGACATTTTTAAGAGGTTCACTTATAAATAGTTGTTCTTTCGTAAATAGGTAAGTGAAATGTAGCATCAAGACTTTTGTTTAATTTTAACATGATACTAGAGCATGTTTGTATTCCACTGGAAATGATACATAGAGGGGAAGAGATTAATTATACAGGAGAGTACTGGAATTATTGACATTGTATAGACCTTAGTAAGGTGAGAGGGAATTTGATCAAGAGCCGAGGTGAAGGGTCTTTCTCTGGAGAGATATGTGTGGTCATATCTCTTATTGAGACAAGATGGAAGATGAGGAATGGGTGTTAATGCAGAAAGGGTTTTTTTTTAATTCAGTGGTGAGAAGATGATGAAATTTCTTTCTGATGTCTTCTGTATTCTCTGTAAAATTTGAGGGGAAGTCATCAGATTGCTGAGGAGGAACAATTTTGTGAGGCTTGAGATAATGATGGCATTAGAAATACTTTTACTGTTAGGAACTCAAAACATCTGCCCTGTTATATTTGATATATTTAAATAATGACTCTATGTTCAGGGATTCTTATTCCAGAAAATAGTTAATGAAACTATAAAGCAAAACCAAATGCCTACTGATACAGTACTATATGAACTAGGGCTAATTAGCGTATCCATTTTACAGATTTAAAAACTTGGCCTTTCAGATGTTAAATAATTTGCTCAATGTGACACAGCAGGAAGATGAGACAACTGGAGTTCAATACAAACTGTCTGATCTCCAGGCTTGTGCTGTTAATCACTACAATGTATTGCCTGTACTCTTCATAGAATTTAGAACACATGCACACACAATGAAAAGACTTTTTTTCATTACTGTCCTTACCTCTGCTTCAGAAGTCCTAACACACCCAACAAACTTTTAGATTCTGAATAAAATGAACACCTGATTTCTACATTACTAAAGTCAAGAGTCAGAAATAAAAGTCTATATTCTAACTTTAGCATTTTCCATACACATCATGAATTTTTATTTTTTAGTCTTTAATAACCAGGCAGTGATGAAATAACTAGAAATTTGGCATAACTTTGTATTGTACATTATGAATGTGTGTCTTTATGAATAATCTCTCTCTTCTCAATCTAATATAAACACTTCCTTTTATGAACCTGTTAATTTTTCTACATGGTGGTTTCCTTTCACTTTTCTTTTTTAGTAAGTCAAACACAAGAATGCTGAGATTTGAGAGAGTATCTATATAAAGCAGGGAAGAACAAAAGGTGCTTGGCATTGAGTTAATGAATTATATTTTTAAAGATTCTGAAGTGTTGGAATAATGTGGGTATGTTATTCGTGAATCCTGTTTATTTCTCTTGTTTTTCTTTGCTTAGAAGAGCTATTTTCTTTGCTAGAAGAGCTATTTTGCTTTTAGATGCAAAAGTTTCATTTAACATTTCAATTATTATTAAAGATAATTTAAGAGTGGATAGCAGATATTTAGCTAGAGAGAGGAAATGCACTAAAAAGAAAGAAACCATTATCAGGGAGGGGTAAAGAAAGGAAACTGAGGAGCACCTAGGTGGCTCAGTGGGTTAAGCTGCTGCTGCCTTCGGCAGGGTCCTGGATTGAGTCCCACATCGGGCTCTCTGCTCGGCGGGGAGCCTGCTTCCTCTCTCTCGCTGCGTACTTGTGATCTCTCTCTCTCTGTGTCAAATAAATAAATAAAAATCTTAAAAAAAAAAAAGGAAACTGACAAATGTGTCTGTGATTCCTACATTTTCTAACACATTGGTCATTTACTATAAAATTTTATGAAAGAGACTTGAATTATGATCCTGTTTTTTGGAAGAGAAAAATGAAACATCATAAAAATGTATAATTTGGTATAGGGTGAATGTTATATTAATTATGTATAACACATAAAATTGATGCCTCTCCCTTTTTTCTGATATTCTTCTTGCTTACTTTGATTCAGGAAATCTTGGTTGTGGAAGCATTACTTCTTACCTATATTGGGAAAAAATTGAAATTCTGTTTTTCTTCTTGGTAGAGTGGCTCTACCTGAAAGATATGCTATCCTAGATCACAAGATCCAATATATATAGGGCTTAAGAATAAAGAGCCTTACATCCAAATGGGTAAGGAAGAAGTAAAACTTACACTTTTTGATGACATGATACTATATATAGAAAACCTTAAAAGACTCCACCAAAAAAACCACTGGAACTGATCAATGAATTCAATAAGGTCACAAGATACGAAATCAATATACAGAAATCCATTGAATTTCTATACTCTTATAATGAAACAAGAGGAAGAGAAATTAAGAAAACAATTCCATTTACAATTGTACCAAAAATAATAGAATATCTAAGAATAAATTAAACTGAAGAGGTTAAAGACCTATACTCTGAAAACTTTAAAACAATGATGAAAGAAATTGAAAGCAAAACAAAGAAATGGAAAGACGTTCCATGCTCATGGCTTGAAAGAATAGATATTGTTAAAATATCTATATGGCCCAAGAAACCTACACATTTAATGCAATCCCTCTCAAAATACCAACAGAATTTTTCACAGAACTAAAACAAATAATCCTAATATTTGTATGGAACCACAAAAGACCCCAAATAGTGAAAGCAGTCTTAAAAAAGAAAAATACAACTACAGGTATCACAAGTCCAGACTTCAAGTTATATTACAAAGCTGTAGTAATCAAAACAGTATTCTTCTGGCACCAAAATAGAAACATAGATCAATGGAACAGATTAGAAAACCCAGAAACAAACCCCAAATTATTGTCAGTTAATCTTTGACAAAGCAGGAAACAACATCCAGTGGGAAAGTCTCTTAGACAACTGGTGTTAGGAAAACTCAACAGCTACATGCAAAAGAATGAAACTGGACCACTTTCTTACACCATACACTAAAAATAAACTCAGAACAGATTAAGCACCTAACTATGAGACCTGACACCATAAAAATCGTAGAAGAGAGCACAGGCAGTGTATCTCTGACATCTGCCATAATAGCATCTTTCTAGGTATGTCTCCTGAGGAAAGGGAAGCAAAAGCAAAAATAAACTACTAAGACTTCACTAAATAAAGCTTCTGTACAGCAAAGGAAACAATCAACATAACAAAACTCCCTGAATGGGAGAAGATATTTGCAAATGACATATCTGATAAAGGGTTAGTATCCAAAATGTTTAAGGAAATGATACAGCTCAACACACAAAAAACAAATAATCCAATTAAAAGTTGGGCAGAAGGCATGAATTGACCTTTTTCCAAAGAAGACATACAGACGTCTTCTCCTGGGTGGCTCATTTGGTTAGGCATGCAGCCCTTGATTTCAGCTTTGGGTCATAATCTCAGGGTTGTGGAATCAGGGCCCAGGTAGGACTTCCATACTTGGCTTGGAGTCTGCTAGTCCCTCCCACTCACTCTGCTCTTCTCCTGTTCCTGTGTGCACTCTCCCATGCTCTTCCTCTCAAAAACATAAAATCTTTTTTAAAAAATACTTTAAAACAAGAAAAAGACAGGGGCACCTGGGTGCCTCAGTGGGTTGAGCCTCTGCCTTCAGCTTGGGTCATGATCTCAGGGTCCTGGGGTTGAGCCCCGCATAGGGCTCTCTGCTCAGCAGGGAGCCTGCTTCCCTTCCTCTCTCTCTGCCTGCCTCTCTGCCTACCCCTGCCTACTTATGATCTCTCTCTCTGTCAAATAAATAATTAATAAAATTAAAAAAAAATACAGATGGCCAAGAGACACATGAAAAGATGCTCAAAATCACTCATCATCAGGGAAATGCAATTCAAAACCACAAGGAAATTCACATCATACCTGTCAGAATGGCTAAAATCAAAAAGACAAGAAACAATAGCGTTGGTGACGATGTGGAAAAAAAGGAACCCTTGTGCACTGTTGGTGAGAATGCAAAATGGTGCAGCCACTGCGGGAACAGTATGAAGATTCCTTAGAAAGTTAAAAATAGAACGACCCTGTGCTCCAATAATGACACTAATGGATATTTACCCAAAGAATACAAAAACACTAATTCGAAGGGACACGTGCACCCCTGGGATCACAACAGCATCATTTACAATAGCCAAATTATGGAAGCAATCTTAAGTGTCCATCTATAGATGAATGAATAAAGAAGACGTGATTCTGTACATACCATGGAATATTATTCAGCCATCAAAAAGGATGAAATCTTGCCATTTGCAACAACATGGATGGATCTAGAGATTAAAATGTTAAGCAAAATAGGCCAGCCAGAGAAAGACAAATACCGTATAATTTCACTCATATGTGGAATTTAAGAAGCAAAACAAGCAAAAAAAAGAAGAGAATGAGAAACCAAGAAACTAGAAGAAAAACAGATGGTTGTCACAGGGGAGGAGGGTGGGAGGGTAGGTGAAATATTTGAAGAGGATTAAGAGTACACTCATCTTGATGATAACTGAGTAATATATGGAAGTGTTGAATCACTGTATTGTACACGTAGAATGAATATAACACTATGTTTATTACACTGGAATTAAAAACAGAATTTAAGTGGTGCCTGGGTGGCTCAGTGGGTTATGCCTCTGCCTTCAGCTCAGGTCATGATCCCAGGGTCCTGGGATCAGGCCCCATATTGGGCTCTCTGCTCAGCAGGGAGCCTGCTTCCCCATCTCTCTCTTTACCTGCCTCTCTGCCTACTTGTGATCTCTGTCAAAAAAAAAAAATCTTAAAAAAATAGAATTTTAAAAAAGAATAAAGAACCTTAGATAATACAGAAAAGTATCATACAATTTGCATTTTCTGAGGGGAAGGAAGACGTCCTAAGCAGAGGTATGCCATATCTGAAGGTGGAACTTCCTGAGTCTTTGATAAGGAATTTTTTTTTCTTTCAGTGGAGGTAACCATATCTTGATCACATAATTTCTCTTTGATAACACAAACATTTTTAAGACAAAGCTTCTATGATTTATGTTTTCAAAAAGTTCTCATTGCTATAATTGAAGGTGAATTCATTAATTTTTTCTTGTAATTTGGTAAAATAAGAGTTGAATTTGCTTTCCATTCACAATAACAAAGGGTTGGGGGGCACCTGGGTAGCCTAGTCAGTGGAGCAACTGACTCTTAGGATCTAAGTTCTTGATTTCAGGTTGTGAATTTAAGCCCCACATTGGGCAGGGAGCCTACTTCAAGTAAGTCAATAAAAGAGTGAATAAATGGAGAGATTCTAATAACATACCTAGAACTATATACAAATCTTTTTTTCATTGCCTTTGGCCTCACTTAAAAGCCAAATACAGCAGACGTGTGTTTTGCCACAAGCTTAAGGTCCTGGAAGTTCCTTAACCAGAAATGTTGGGAAAAAACACCCTGCACATGTCTCCTTTAAAGAAAGCACTGGGTGTGGTGCATAAACAACAAATTTTGGAATGCTGAAAAAAAATAAATTAAAAAAAAATGGGTATTAGAAAAATCAGGGGACTAAATTTCCAGTTATTCCATTTTACCCCTTACCAATATTCTTCATCTTGAAATGTGCTGCTTAAAGTTGAATGCCTCTTTTGAGAGTCAGAATTTTCAGTAAGATCCTAACCAGCAGAGAGGAATCTCCTTCTCACTAGGAATGAAAATTATTTTCCTAAATCAGTAATGTGTATTTCTAACTGATGATTCTTTAAATTTGTGAAAGTTTATGACCCAGAAGATAGGAAATGCTTTAAAATGTGACATAGCCTTAAGAAATTCAAAATATTATTTAAAATTCGTGCATATTTTATTTTTTTTTAAAGATTTTATTTATTTATTTGAGAGAGAGAGACAGTGAGAGAGAGCATGAGCGAGGAGAAGGTCAGAGAGCGAAGCAGACTCCCCATGGAGCTGGGAGCCCGATGTGGGACTCGATCCCGGGACTCCAGGATCACGCCCTGAGCCGAAGGCAGTCGTCCAACCAACTGCGCCACCCAGGCGTCCCTAAAATTCGTGCATATTTTAGAAGCAAGATTGGCTCTGTATCTTATAGACCAAGACTATTAGGAAAGAAGAGGTTTTTTTTTCCTTTCAGATTTATGTTCTTTAAGATTCCAAAATTCTTTTAATTTAAATTTTTCACTTATTTTTTTTAAAGATTTTATTTATTTATTTGACAGACAGAGATCACAAGGAGGCAGAGAGACAGGCAGAGAGAGAGGCAGAGAGAGAGGAGGAAGCAGGCTCCCTGCTGAGCAGAAAGCCTGATGCGGGGCTCGATCCCCGGACCCTGGGATCATGACCGGAGCCAAAGGCAGAGGCTTTAACCCACTGAGCCACCCAGGCGCCCCAGTTTTTCACTTATTTTTTATAGCAATCCAGTGAAATAAATATGAACTGGCATTATCACAGATAAAGAAATCAATTCTCCCCACCGTTCACTGCTTTGAGGTAAATCACCCTGTCGAGGAGATGGTAAGAATTTGATGGTAGCTCCAAAGCACCAAATGTTTGATATAATTCCCTAAGCCTCAGTTCATATACTTTCTTGTCTCTGATTTATTGAAGAATAAGAAATAAGTAGTCTGAAGATCAAACAAGCAGGACTGAAAATAAAGGGCCGGAAGAAAATGATACATCCTAGAAGATGAATCTTGGGAGGAAATGGATGATTAGATTTCATCTCCTATCCTAGGGTCATGTCTCTGCTTCTTTGGTAATTAAACTGCAGGGTAAAATTTTGAAAAAAAGGAGAGAGAGAGAAAGAGAATATCCACATTATAAAAGTTCAGATTGGCATCTGTGATAAACTATTAAAGATTAATTTAATTAAAATATTAATTTAAAATGTTTGTAAGAAGGATTCGCTTTAGATAACATATTGCCTTTCTCCAGAAAAGAATGCTATCTTCCTGTGCTTGGGGAGATGATAATCAGACTGGCATACTGGCAATCAATGTGAATTCATTAAGCAGGAAGTAAACAGGTGTTTCAAAAATTCTTTATGTATAAATACTTTGACCATGAAATAGTTTTGATGTTCAAAATTGATAAAACAAACAAATAAACGAAATAAGACAAGCAAACAATGGAAGAATCCTGTGGGAAATATATTTTCCACCACAGAGTATTTTGTCCTCAGAAATTATTCTGACTACCCACTTCTCCAAGATATATAAAACTTCTGTTAGCTAATGCCAGCCTTTACAGGATCTATTTGCTGCTTTTTTTCTTGATTACCAAAATAAACATGCTGAGTGTAGAAAAATGGGGGAAAATAGAAGCACTTAATATTTAAAAATTAGCGTCACTCAACTAGCTATAACCAACTTTTATATTTTATAGATTATTTAATGGTTTTTTCCCTGGTTGCAATACCTTTGTGTATTCGCCTTCATAAGTACTCATGGAAACTCAAAATAAAAACAAAAATACAGTTTGAGGGTTTTTTTTTTCATTTTATATACAGTGATATACATATTTTTGTGAAAGCAGTGTATTGTATTTATTTGTATAGATCATTATCATTCTTTTTTTTAATAGTTTGTAGCGACTGATAGAAACCTAACTTAATATCCAATATCCTTTTCCTTCTGATAGAATCCCAGTTTTGAGAGCAGCAGTGTGCCCAGCTGCAGCAACAAAATCAGCTAAATTTACCAGTCCTTTACAGTTTACATAGCCATTAACACACTCCCTGCCAATGAGATTACAGGGGTTTCAGAGGAATTTTGTTTTCTCAGTACAGGTCCTGCTTCTACTTCTTTATCCTTTTCCTCTTTCATGTTGCCTTAAAATATGGACAAAATGGCTGGGCTATGATTTCACCCTGAGAGCAAGTTTATGCAAATCACCAACATTTTGCTCTTGACATTCCTTGCTTACATTATCTAACCATTCAACAAATAAAGGGCATTTTGAATATCTTCAGTGTTTTGCTATTACAACAGTGATATTGCTGAGTCTCATTTGCTGAGAATGAAATTGAGTCCTTATCTTACATCATACACAGAAGTCAACTCAAAATAGAGTAATTACACAAGACCTGAAACCATAAAATGACTAGAGGAAAACATGGGGAAAAAGCTTTTTAACATTGGTCTTGTCAGTGATATTTTGGAATTGTCACCAAAAGCACAGGCAACAAAAGCAAAAGTATACAGGTGGGACTCCAGCAAACTAAAATCTTCTGCACAGCAAAGGAAACTATTAACAAAATGAAAAGACAACTTACTGAATAGGAAAAGATATTTGCAAATCATGTATCTGATAAAGGTTGATATCCAAAATATATAAGGAACCCACCTAAGTCAGTAGCAAATCATCATCATCATCATCATCATAATACACTTAAAAAATCATTAGAGGATTTTCAAAGAAGTAATACAGATGACCAACAAGTACGTGGAAAGATGCTAAATATCACTAATCATTAGGGAAATTCAAGTCAAAATCCCAGTGAGATACCACCTCATACCTGTTAGAATGACTTTTATCCAAAAAAAGAAAAAAAAACCCACAAAATAATAAGTGTTGACAAAGATAAGAAGTAAAGGAAACCCTGTGCACTGTTGGTGGGAATGTAAATTCGTATAGCCACTCTGGAAAACAGTATTGAGTTGCTTCAAAAATTTTTAAAAATAGAACTACCATATGATTCAGCAATTCTGAGTATTTATCCAAATTAAAAGCACAAATTCAAAAAGTTCTGTGCACTCTTCTGTTCATCACACCATTATTTTATAATAGCCAGTATATGGCAACAATCTAAATGTTCATCAGTCGATGAATGGATAAAGAAATGTAGTATATATAAAAATGGAATATTATTCATGCATAAAAGGAAGAAAATGTCATTTCTGATAACATGGATGAAATTTGAAGGCATTACACTAAGTAAAATGTGTCTGAAAAAGACAAATACTGTATGATCTTTTATTTATATGTGGAAACTTAAAAAAAAAAAAAGAACAAAAAACAAAAACTGAGCTTGTGAATATGAAAAACAGATTGGTGGTTGTCTATACCATGAAGGGGCCAAAAGAGGGAAGGGGGTCAAAAGGTATAAATTCCCAGTTATAAAAATGAATGAGTCATGAGGATGTAATGTTACACTTAAGTCCAACAGAGAAAGACAAATACTCTATGATGTCACTTACATGTGAAATCGAAAAAAGTTAAACTCCTAAGTAACAAAATGTAGCATGGTGGTTACCAGAGGTTAAGGATGAAGAAAAAGGAGAGATCTCAGTCGAAGGGTACAAACTTTCAACTGTAAGGTGACTTCTGGAGACCTATGACACATAGTTTAGTGACTATAGTTAATGTATATTTGAAATTTGCTAAGAGTTGATCTCAAGTGTTTACAGACACACACATAAGTAACTATATGAAGTGATACTAATGTTAATTAGCTTGATTGTGGTAATGACTTCACAATGTATATGAATATCAGCACTTCATGGTGTACATCTTACATATATGTATTTTTATTTGTTAGTCATACCTCAGTAAGTTGGAACAACAAAAACCCTAATTTTCTTAAGCCACTGCTTACTTAACAGTTGTTACAACTGAATGTACCTCTTGTGATATATGAACTGATAAAAATGGAAACACCATATTTTAATAGAATACATGAAATACGGAGAAAAATAAAATTAGGATGTACTATTTTAAAAATAGTGAACATGTCATAAATTATCTAACCATTCAACAAATAAAGGGCATTTTGAATATCTTCAGTGTTTTGCTATTACAACAGTGATATAATGGGATTATTTGTACCTATCTATGCCAGTCTACCTTTTCTACCATTTTTTTACCATTTTGCATTCTTTGAGGGTTTTTGGATCAATCTGGCACCTCACTAATTCATATTTTATCTAGGTTTCTTATTTTTAAGCCATTATTATGTGTTTTTAAATTTGAGCATTTATTTGTGAGCTTATATTTGTGTATATTTACATACATTAAATATTTTACATATATTAAAATATTATTTAAATGATATAAAATATGAAATATTTATGTGGAAGAGAATATGTTAAATATTATTAAGGATTATATATTTTATATTTAAGGTCTAAGCACCAAAATAGGGTTTTTTTAAAATATGTATCTATTTATTTATTTTAGAAGAAAGGAGAGTATGAGCAGGGGGAGAGGGAGACAGAATCCTCAAGTGGATTCCCTGCTGAGTGGAGAGCTGGATGCATGGCTCAGTCCCAGGACCCCTGAGATCATGACCTGAGCCAAAATCAAGAGTTGGTCACTCAACCAACTGAGCCACCCATGTGTCCCCAAAAAGTTGATTTCCAAGATACACATTTCTTATTATGAGTAAAGAAGATTTTTTATTTTATTTATTTATTTATTTATTTTTTTAAAAGATTTTATTTATTTATTTGACAGAGAGAGATCACAAGTAGGCAGAGAGGCAGGCAGAGAGAGAGAGAGGAGGAAGCAGGCTCCCCGCTGAGCAGAGAGCCCGATGCGGGACTCGATCCCAGGACCCTGAGATCATGACCCGAGCCGAAGGCAGCGGCCCAACCCACCGAGCCACCCAGGGGTTATTTGACAGAGATCCCAAGTAGGCAGAGAGGCAGGCAGAGAGAGAGGAAGGGAAGCAGGCTCCCCGCCAAGCAGAAGCCCGATGCGGGGCTGATCCCAGGACTCTGGGATCATGACCCGAGCTGAAAGCAGAGGCTTTAACTCACTGAGCCATCCAGACACCCCAGTAAAGAAGATTTTTAAAGGATATTAATTTTACTTATCCAAAGTTTCATTCTTTTTTTTCTCTGCTATAACTAGTTCATTGTAATGTTAATTTTCATATATTTTGGGTTTGACAGTTCCAACCTCCTCAACCCCTTACCAGCCTTTCATGTTTGCTTCTGAATACATGAAAATTCTTAGGAAATTCTAGACTGCAGTTTAAAAAAAGAAACAGGGGCACCTGGGGGCTCAGTAGGTTGGGCCTCTGACTTCGGCTCAGGTCATGATCTCAGTGTCCTGGGATTGAGCCCTCATCGGGCTCTCTGCTTGGCAGAGAGTCTGCTTCCCCCTCTCTCTGTGGCTGCATCTCTGCCTAATTGTGATCTCTCTCTCTGTGTCAAATAAATAAATAAAAATCTTTAAGAAACACTCCTTTGGTTTACATATTTACTCTGAAGACTTTGCTATTAATGTAGATTTTGACTACTATACACTTTGCTGCAGGTAGATAGTGATGATACCTGGGAGCAGGCATAGCTTATGAGTCCCTGATTTTCAGGATTCTGGCTCCTTGAAGCTTCTTTGTGGTTGTGAAGTATCGGGGACATGTATCAAAATTCATTGGCCCAGTCTGAGTGTGTCTAGTGTTGCCTACTTTATATATTAAAAATACTTTCTCCCTATGTCATTTGCATTTCTCAAGTCATTTGCATTTCTCAAGTCATTTGCTTTTTTCTATTCAGAATTTTTAAAATTTATTGTATTTAAATGTGTTACTCTCATTTCTGGCTTTTTATTTTTCTGGCTTTTGCTTTTTGAAGATCTTTAAGAAAGCTTTCTTTTGGGGCACCTGGCTGGCTCAGTCAGTAGAACATGTGACTCTTGATGTCAGAGGGCATGAATTCAAACCTCATGTTGGGCATAGAGATTACTTAAATAAATACATAGTTAGATAAATGGATAGGTAGATGGATAGACAGACAGATAGGTGCATAGGTAGGTGAGTAAGTAGGTAGATACATAGAAACATATATGACAGATAGATAGATGATAGATAGATAAAATTATATTTTAATTTAATTTAATTTTAATTTAAAATTTAAATTTAAAATTTAAATATAATTTTATATTTAAAATTAAATTAAATTAAAATTATATTTAAATTATATTTTTTAAAAAGAAGGCTTTCTTTCACCCAAGGTTATACATGCAGTTGAGTATCTTTATCTCCAGTAACTTTTATTTTAAAATGTAGGTATTAATAAGTCCTGGGGATGTAATGTACAGCATGGTAATTATAGTTAATAGTACTATATTACACATATGAAAGTTTCTAGGAGAATAGATCATTAATTTTGTAACTAGGTATAATGAGGTATGTTAACTAGACTTAATGTGGTGATCATTACACAATATATACAAATATCAAATCATTTTGATGTACACTTGAAGCTGATATAATGTTATAATTCAGTTATACCTCATTAAAAAATAAATAAAAATTTACATCTTTAATTTTCTTGAAATTTAATTTGATGAATGAAGTAACAAAGGAAATATGTTAAACATTTTTTTCTGAATGGTCGTTACCTAAACTTTCTGTATGGACAAGACCATAATTTTCTCACAGCTATCATAAAACAAATGTCCATATAATTTTGACTTATAATATTATAGACTTGCTAATTCTATTTTTTCAATTATTATTAAAGCCTCAGAAATTCTTCAATTTGATAACTTCCTATATAGAAATCTTGCATTTTTCCTTAGTTTTACTCCTTGATATTCAAATTATTGCAGCTATTTTGAATGGATTAATTTAAAAATTTTTTTCTAATGTTTGTTGCTGACAGAGATGCACTTGATTTTGTAAATTGACATTAGTCCTAAAGCCACTTAATTCTAATAATTTATTTACTACTACTAATAATAATAATTTATAATTTATGATATATAATACTTTATAATAACTTATTTACTAATTTTAATAATTTAGCCACTTTTTTTTAGTTCTACATGCACAATCACATGGCCTATAAATGTAAACAGTTTTATCTCTTCCTTCCTAATTATTTTTCATTTTATTTTTTCATGCCTTATTAACCTACTGGGCCCACCAGTACAATGATGAACAATGACAACATCAGGTACCCTTGTCTAATTCCCATTCTCAGAGGGAAAGCTTTCAACATTCACTATTGTGAATGAGTTTTTTTATGTGGATCTTCTAGTAAGTATCCTTTATCTGATTAAAAAGTTTCCTATATTTTTTAGATTGCTGAATGGCTAATATTAGAATATATGATACATTAGAATGGATGTTGAGAAAATGTTTCTTCTGCATCTCTACAGTGATAATATATTTTTTTTCTTGGTTCTGGTCATGTGAATGAGCAAAATGATTGACTTGGGGTCAGTAAGTCAACCTTGCATTCTTTGAATAAACCCTACTTTGTCATAGGATCCTGTCAGGAAAGCAATGACTTAGTGAAATGGAGTATCTTGAAGATAGTTAAGTAAAAGGGTGGTTTAAAAAGATATAGACTAGGAAAAAACACACAAGAAGTTTAGTAGCAAAACACTGTTACTGTCCCTATGCCTGCAAGCATGAGTGTTGAGATTAGTTACAGAAAGAAAAAGAGAAGTTGGAAGTTGGAAAAAAGAGAGTTGCCCTCCTACACTGTTGGTGGGAATGCAAGCTGGTGCAACCACTCTGGAAAACAGCATGGAGGTTCCTCAAAATGTTGAAAATAGAACTACCCTATGACCCAGCAATTGCATTACTGGGTATTTACCCTAAAGATACAAATATAGTTATCCGAAGGGGCACGTGCACCCGAATGTTTATAGCACCAATGTCTACAATAACCAAACTATGGAAAGAACCTAGATGTCCATCAACAGATGAAAGGATAAAGAAGAGGTGGTATATATATATACAATGGAATACTTTGCAGCCACCAAAAGAAATGAAATCTTGCCATTTGTGATGATGTTGATGGAACTAGAGGTATTATGCTTAGTGAAATAAGTCAATCAGAGAAAGACAACTATCATATGATCTCCCTGATATGAGGAAGTGGAGATGCAACATGGAGGCTTAAGAGGGTAGGAGAAGAATAAATGAAACAAGATGTGATTGGGAGGGAGACAAATCACAAGTGACTCTTAATCTCACAAAACAAACTAAGGGTTGCTGGGGGGAGACGGGTTGGGTGAGGGGGGTGGGGTTATGGACATTGGGGAGGGTATGTGCTATGGTGAGTGCAATGAAATGTGTAAACCTGGCGATTCACAGACCTGTGCCCCTGGGGATAAAAATACATTATATGTTTATTTTTTTTTAAAAATTAATTAATTAAAAAAAAAAGAGAGAGCTGCATAGAGAGGGATACCTGATAGAAACTGGAGGAATTCATAAGCCACCCTTAGTCTCCTTCTTTCTTCCAGTCTGTAACTAGTGCTCATCAGTGGCCAAATCCAGATGAAAGCTTCTTAATGGAAGAGAAACTTCATGAATGCAACCCTTGTAGGTTATTCTTCCATTGTACCAAGTGGGGTGGATCTGAAAAAGCAACAAAATATGTCGAGTATGGACATGGGTTGATATTTTCATTTACTTCTGGATTCAGTTTTTGCATTCACATTCAGAAGTGAAATTAGCTTGAGATTTCCTATCTTACAATTACCTTTATGCTAGCCTTATTTTTGTGTGTGTAGTATATTTCTTTTTACTGAGGTAAAATTAACACACCATGTTATTATGTTCATTTTAAGTGTGCAACATTGATTTGTCAATTCTCTTCATTACTCAGTGCTCATCTCAATAAATGTAGTCACCATCTGTCCTCCTACACATTATTGCAGTATTACTGACTATATTCCCTGTGCTGTACTTTTCATCTCTGTAACTTACTTATTTTATAACTGGTATTTTGTACCTCTTAATCTCCTTTCTCTGTTTCTCACATCTCCCCACAGCCTCCCCTTCTGGCAACCACCAATTTTTTGTCTATATTTAAGAGTCTGCATTTTGTTTGTTCATTCATTTGTTTTGTTTTGGTTTTTTGTTTTTGTTTTTATAAGTGAGATCATATGTTGTCTTTTTCTGTCTGACTTATTTCACTTTGCATAATACCCTCTAGGCCCATCCAAAATGCCCCAAGTGGCAAGATCTCATTCTTTTTTATAGTTATAAACACATCTTTTTTATCCATTTATCTGTGAGTGAAAACTGGGTTGCTTCCATACCTTGGCTACTGTAAATAATGCTGCATTAAACATAGGGCTGCATATATCTTTTCAAATTAATGTTCTCATTTTCTTTGGGTAAATACCCAGTCATGGAATTGCTGGATAATACAATATTTCTCTTTTTAATTTTTGGGGAAATCTGTATACTTTTTTTCCACAATGGTTGTGCCAGCTTACATTACCACTAATAGTGCACATGAGTTCCCTTTGCTGGGTACCTGCACCCCAATGTTTATACCAGCTATGTCCACAATAGCCAAACTGTGGAAAGAGCACAGATGTCCATTGACAGATGAATGGATACAGAAGATGTGGTATTTATATACAATGGAATACTATCAGCCATTAAAAAAGAATGAAGTCTTGCCATTTGCTATGACGTGAATGGAACCAGAGGGTATTATGCTAAGCGAAATACGTCAATCAGAGAAAGGCAATTATATGATTTCATTCATGTGTGGAATTTAAGAAACAAAGAGAGGAGCATAGGGAATAGAAGAGAAAAATAAAACAAGACAAAATCAAAGAGGGAGACAAACCAGAAGAGACTCTTAATTATAGGAAATAAACTGAAGGTTGCTGGTGGGGAGGTGGCTGGGGAGATGGGGTAACTGGGTGACATGCATTAAAGGGGGCACGTGATGTAATGAGCACTGGTGTTACATGATGAATCACTGACCTCTACCTCTGAAACTAATAATATACTATTTGTTAATTAGTAGAATTTAAATTAAAAAAGAAAAGAAGTGTTCCCTTTTCTCTACATCTTTACCAACACTTGTTATTTCTTGTCTTTTTGAAATGATATGCTGTCCTTACTAAGTAGTTAGTGATTTTAAATATTTTTCTCTTCTCTCAAAAAGTGTTTGGGTTTTTTTATTATTTTATTTATTTTTTTTCAATTTATTTCTTTTCAGAAAAACAGTATTCATTATTTTTTCACCACACCCAGTGCTCCATGCAAGCCGTGCCCTCTATAATACCCACCACCTGGTACCCCAACCTCCCACCCCCCCGCCACTTCAAACCCCTCAGACTGTATTTCAGAGTCCATAGTCTCTCATGGTTCACCTCCCCTTCCAATTTACCCAAATTCCCTACTCCTCTCTAACGCCCCTTGTCTTCCATGCTATTTGTTATGCTCCACAAATAAGTGAAACCATATGATAATTGACTCTCTCTGCTTGACTTATTTCACTCAGCATAATCTCTTCCAGTCCCGTCCATGTTGCTACAAAAGTTGGGTATTGGTCCTTTCTGATGGAGGCATAATACTCCATAGTGTATATGGACCACATCTTCCTTATCCATTCATCCGTTGAAGGGCATCTTGGTTCTTTCCATAGTTTGGCGACTGTGGCCATTGCTGCTATAAACATTGGGGTACAGATGGCCCTTCTTTTCACGACATCTGTATCTTTGGGGTAAATACCCAGGAGTGCAATTGCAGGGTCATAGGGAAGCTCTATTTTTAATTTCTTGAGGAATCTCCACACTGTTCTCCAAAGAGGCTGCACCAACTTGCATTCCCACCAACAGTGTAAGAGGGTTCCCCTTTCTCCACATCCTCTCCAACACATGTTGTTTCCTGTTTTGTTAATTTTGGCCATTCTAACTGGTGTAAGGTGATATCTCAATGTGGTTTTAATTTGAATCTCCCTGAGGGCTAGTGATGATGAGCATTTTTTCATGTGTCTGATAGCCATTTGTATGTCTTGATTGGAGAAGTGTCTGTTCATCTCTTCTGCCCATTTTTTGATGTGTTTGTCTGTTTCGTGTGGGTTGAGTTTGAGGAGTTCATTATAGATCCTGGATATCAACCTTTTGTCTGTACTGTCATTTGCAAATATCTTCTCCCATTCCGTGGGTTGCCTCTTTGTTTTTTTGACTGTTTCCTTTGCTGTGCAGAAGCTTTTGATTTTGATGAAGTCCCAGAAGTTTATTTTCGCTTTTGTTTCCTTTGCCTTTGGAGGCGTATCTTGAAAGAAGTTGCTGTGGCTGATATCAAAGAGATTACTGCCTATGTTCTCCTCTAAGATTCTGATGGATTCCTGCCTCACATTGAGGTCTTTTATCCATTTTGAGTTGATCTTTGTGTACGGTGTAAGAGAATGGTCGAGTTTCATTCTTCTACATATAGCTGTCCAGTTTTCCCAGCACCATTTATTGAAGAGACTGTCTTTTTTCCACTGTATATTTTTTCCTGTTTTGTCAAAGATTAATTGACCGTAGAGTTGAGGGTCCATATCAGGGCTCTCTACTCTGTTCCACTGGTCTATATGTCTGTTTTTATGCCAGTACCATGCTGTCTTGGCGATCACAGCTTTGTAATAAAGCTTGAAATCAGGTAAGGTGATGCCGCCAGCTTTATTTTTGTTTTTCAATATTTCCTTAGCGATTCGGGGTCTCTTCTGATTCCATACAAATTTTAGGATTATTTGCTCCAGCTCTTTGAAGAATGCCGGTGGAATTTTGATCGGAATGGCATTAAAAGTATAGATTGCTCTAGGCAGTATAGACATTTTAACAATGTTTATTCTTCCGATCCAAGAGCATGGAATGGTCTTCCATCTTTTTGTGTCTTCTTCAATTTCTTTCATGAGTGTTCTATAGTTCCTCAAGTACAGATCCTTTACCTCTTTAGTTAGGTTTATTCCAAGGTATCTTATGGTTCTTGGTGCTATAGTAAATGGAATCAATTCTCTAATTTCCCTTTCTGTATTTTCATTGTTAGTGTATAAGAAAGCCACTGATTTCTGCACATTGACTTTGTATCCTGCCACGTTGCTGAATTGCTGTATGAGTTCTAGTAGTTTGGGGGTGGAGTCTTTTGGGTTTTCCATATAAAGAATCATGTCATCTGCGAAGAGAGAGAGTTTGACTTCTTCATTACCAATTTGGATACCTTTTATTTCTCTCTGTTGTCTGATTGCTGTTGCTAGGACTTCTAATACTATGTTGAACAAGAGTGGTGAAAGTGGGCATCCTTGTCTTGTTCCTGATCTCAATGGGAAGGCTGCAAGCTTTTTCCCATTGAGGATGATATTTGCTGTGGGTCTTTCATAGATAGATTTGATGAGGTTCAGGAATGTTCCCTCTATCCCTATACTTTGGAGCGTTTTAATCAGGAACGGATGCTGGATTTTGTCAAATGCTTTTTCTGCATCAATTGAGAGGACCATGTGGTTCTTCTCTCTTCTCATATTAATTTGTTGTATCACATTGATTGATTTGCGAATGTTGAACCATCCTTGTAGCCCAGGGATGAATCCCACCTGATCATGGTGTATAATCTTTTTAATGTGCTGTTGGATCCTGTTGGCTAGGATCTTGTTGAGAATCTTAGCATCCATATTCATCAGTGATATTGGTCTGAAATTCTCCTTTTTGGTAGGGTCCTTGCCTGGTTTGGGGATCAGGGTAATGCTGGCTTCATAGAAAGAGTCTGGAAGTTTTCCTTCTGCTTCAATTTTTTGAAACAGCTTCAGGAGAATAGGTGTTATTTCTTCTTGGAAGGTTTGGTAGAATTCCCCAGGGAATCCGTCAGGTCCTGGGCTCTTGTTTTTTGGGAGGTTTTTGATCACTGATTCAATCTCGTTATTAGATAGCGGTCAAAAAGTGTTTTTAAGATTGATGTTATTTCTACCTTAAAATTTTTTTCAGTTCGCTGGTAAAGACATCTTATTTCAGTTATTTCTTTTTTTTTCATAATGGCCTGAACAATGATTTATCACTCACCAATCCTATCAAAGAAGAAAGTATTTCATTAATCTCTATTCATTGTTTTCTTCCTCATACTTTATCAAGATTTAATCCTCTATTCTGTTTCCTTTGCATTGAAATGGATGCTTAGCTCACTGAATTTGAATTTTCTTTTCTAGTATGCATTTTAGTATGTAAATGTACTGCCTTATCTACATAAGTTTTGATATATACGATTCTTTTTATGCCTTAGTTACCATTTGATTCAAAATATTTTTTCATTTTCATTCTTTGATTCATAGGTTATTTTGAAATCTTTTCATTTTTAATTGCCAAATATATGGACTTTTCTTTCTTTTAAAATACATTTTTTTATTTGTTTTTTTATTCCTAGCCGAATTGTATGATGGTCAGAGAGCATATGTATGAAATATGTACAGTTTCAGTCCTTTGAAATTGTTGAGATAGGCCTTTTGACCCAGCATCTGGTATTTTTTTTCTGTGTTTTATGCGTGCTTGGAAAAAAATGTTTATTCTATAGTTTCTGTTTAAAAGATTCTTTATATATCCACTCAATCCATTTTTTTTATAGTATTCAGTTTGTTGGATTCTTAAGTTTTTTCCTTGATTTGTCAGTTACTGAGAAAAGTGTGGTTCACTATCAGGAATGAGAAGTATATTCTTGTGACTGAATTTATTTCTCTTTACCATTTAGTCAATAAAATGTATGATTCTTTTTAGTTTTTTCTAACTTACTAGTATAAATTTATACATATTGTTCCATAATTTCCATAATTTTAAATGGAAAGGCTAAGGAATACTTTGATTTAAATACATAAGAATAAAATTGCAAAAAAAAAAAAAGGATAGAACTGCATGTGATTATAATAAACATATGTGATGTTAAAATGGCAGTCTTGTTCCTTTAGAGGGCAAGGCATTGAAACAGCCTTTCGTAATGTGTCCTTTACTGAAATGTTGCCAAAATTTCTTCCATCCCAGTGCATGTCATTTTGCAAATGATTAAGAAATTAATTACTCTCCCTTAACCTCTGTACTAAGGTAAATGCCACACTGATTGAGAGGCTTTGAATTGGCTTATAGTACTTTCTCAGTCATATCATATGTGGTTTTATGCAATACTGTGTTCCTTTTGACATTATACTTATTAGAAAGGTTGTGAAGGTGGAAAAGATTAATGGGATTTGAGGCTTCAGGTTTGCTATGTCTTTGTGGAGTCTTGACCTATACTTTCATGGAGCTGGAGCATAATTAATGCTTCCTCTGATTTATGATTTCCACTGCTAGGAAACTATGAGGAAGTGCTCTTACTACTAGCACTTTCTTTTCTCTGCCAACAGATATGTTGAATATGAAATATAGCTTTTGTTCATAAATTCCACCTTTTGAGATTTGTTTGTAGTATTTTGGTTGTTACATAATAAAACATTTTTATGCCTTGATCCTAAAGCCAAATTTGAATACCTGCTCTCATTGTATGTCTGGGGGGTATCAAAGTGAAATAGTTTCAGCTTTTGACCTTTGGAGCAGAAAGCAGTTCTAATAATTAACTCTCATTGCATAACTGTAATCAGGAAGGGACCTTCTTCACTGCAATGGCAGGATATTGGGCTGGAAAGCATGAAAATAGCTTCAAAATGTAGCAAGAGACCAGGGCTGCCAAGGATAGCAGACACTTATACTTATTAACCCACAAGAGATGACTTTGGCCTTGAGATAACATTGCTGAATGTATAAATGACACATCAGTGAGAAAACTGTTGATGGAATACTAAACATTATCTTTGAACTCTTTCCTCCACCCAAATAAGTTTATGATTTCTTAGTCCTTCATTGTTTTAAATGATTCATAAACTTGTTGAATAGAAGTAAAATCATCTGGCTATTATAAACATATAAAAATATCTTACTCAAAGGCAACCAGATTACATGCCAGAGAGGACTGTGTGCTAAGAATGCACTATCTAATAACTCCTACACAGCCATTCTGAAACCTTTTGGGAGAGTGCAATGTAATATCCAGCTACCCTTTAGGGAATAAACAGTGAACATATTATCATTAGGGAAGTTTAGCCTTCTGTGAGATAACTTTTTTTAAATTATTCATCCTCATTATTTCCATAAGAATTATCTTCCTAAAATGTATTAGGTTATTCTGTTTTGCCACAGTATTCATTCAGCTGCCCCCAAGAAATCAGTTCAAAAACTTTTAACTTGATATTCAAGGCTTTTTATGATAAGACCACAAGTTATCTCTCCAGCCCAATTTTCCATATTCCCCTCAATTCTGATCTAGAATTCCGTGGTATTTTCCATTCCCCAATCATTTCAGGTAATTCTCTATCTCCTTACACTGGCTATACTCATTTTTCACTCTGCTGTGCTTTCCCCCTGTTCACTTACAGTAAAAAATGATGGCATTGCTCAAATGAAACCTTCTCTTTGAACCCTTACTGGATTCTCAGAATGTGTTTTCCCTTACCCCTGGCTCTCACACTACAATACTTGCATTTCCATTTGGTGCTCATTTCACTGTCTCTCCCAAAGATTTGAAGGTCACTGTGGGCAGGGTCCATGAGTAATTGATCTTATGTTCCCAATGCTTGGCAATAACTGGCATTTATTTATTAGTCATTCTGTGCAGGATGCTATTTGTTTGAGATACACGTATGAAAAGATAGTATCCCTTGCCTATATTAGATCCTTATTAAATAATGTTGAGGGGCGCCTGGGTGGCTCAGTGGATTAAAGCCTCTGCCTTCGGCTTTGGTCATGATCCCAGGGTCCTGGGATCAAGCCCCAAATCAGGCTCTCTGCTCAGCAGGGAGCCTGCTTCCCCCCTCTCACTCTGCCTGCCTCTCTGCCTACTTGTCATCTCTCTCTGTCAAATAAATAAATAAAATCTTTTAAAAAAATATAAGTTGAGTGACTGAATTACATGGGAGGGGTCTTAGTTCTCTGTTGCTGACAATAAGTTCCCATCATCTTAAATAGTGTATGGTTGTAGAAAATCTGATAAACAGACTGAAGGAAGTTATTTTTTAATACCTCACTTGGAAGTTCTTATGAAGTAAGTGCAGTCGGGATATTTCATGGTGGAAGAACATTGGATCACTAATTTAGAAATTCCCCATTGCTGCTTTATAATTTACCCTAACAACTAAAATAAGCTTCTCATTTGGCCTGAGTGTTAAAGAACAGAATCTTGAAGGCTTCTCTATGTGGATGGCTGGATTCTGTCAGTCCCATATGTAGTATGTAGGAGGATTTATAAATCTTAGCATTTGTAGATTTTTTTAACTGAGATTATGATCACTATTCACATTATCCTGAAAGCTGAATCCTCTGTTGAAGAAGCTGTCTAAAATATATGAGATTATAAATTTGAGTGCTAAATACAATTAAGAAGTTAGTTTGAAGATATAGTATTAAAAATTTTACTAAGGAATGTAAAATTTTCATCAGCAGTAGGCAGACACTGGAAGTTGTGTTGTTTTTTGTTTTTAAGATTTATCTATTTATTTTAGAAAGAGAGCAACCTTAGGGAGAGGAGTAGAGGGGGAGGGAGAGAATCTCAAGAAGAACCCCCCCACCAACTGCCACTGAGTACAATCCTGACCTGGTCTTGGGTAGTTAATATTGCCATATGTAATTGTTTGTTTAATTTTTTAAGTAGGCTCCTTCCACAGTTAGGGAGGGAGCCCAATGTAGACCCAAACCCACGATCCTGAGATCAAGACCTGAACTGAGATCAAGAGTTGGACACTTGATCAACTGAGCCACCCAGGAACCCCTCCATATGTAATTGTTTTAATGGAGGATTTTTCTCAGTTGAATTTAAGTTTGTGAATCATAAACTCTAGGCCATTACCATAATTACCTATACCCTAATGAATTCAAAACTACGATCTCTGTCTCCTTCCTTTTCTCAGAAGCCACTGAATTTCTGGCACAGACTTTGGCTAAAAAGAATAACCAGGTAGTGAAAACATAATTGTGTGTGGAATGATTTATTAATCACTAGGGAATATCTTTTTTTCTTTTTTTAGTTAGTTGCTGTTCTGTCATTTTATAGAGGGAGGGGAACCCAGACACATTAGAAGATTGTTGTAACCTAATTCAAGAACTAGGGCGCTAAGGGAACAACTCATACCAGAAGGTGACAGCAGGTGTTAGCTGTTCAAGGAATTTCTGATTCTGTCCAATAACTCCTCTGGCAGAAGTTGAGCAGTATAAGATTTTGAGGAGGAGTTTAGTTTTTTTGTGGGGATATGGAAAATGTTAATCCATAATGGTCTCTTAGATAATAACATAAGAATTTAGGACTTCAGTTTACTTGGGACTTGAACTGTTGAATTCTAATTTCTTCCAAGAAGTGGATTATGTTTAAATTTGGGGCTTCTCAATTCATTATATTATTACTGACTTATCTTTATGATGGCTTTTCATCTTATTGCCAGATAGCTGATAAGCTATGTTAGACAGCAAGACTGGAAATAGTTTGGGATAAGAGATAGAATAGTAAGTCAATTTTCAGCCTTAAATCATGAGTAGCTCTGGGGTTCATTTAATTAATTTGTGGTTCTAGCACATTGCAGTGTCTTTTGGGATCAAGATTTGTAGTATTCAATAGTGGTCCAAGGAGGATGAACAAATGGTCAAATAGTCTTACAAAAGTGAGAGTAGACAATGTAACAGACTGCAGTTCTCCTCCCTTTAGCCAATGTTCCCACCTCTGGTCATGTCTAAGTTCATCTGTTAAGCATATAGAGGTAAAGATGAGTGAGAAGCCGAGAAGTATTCTGAGGAAACCCTTATTCCCCACTCTTGATATCTCTCTCCATGTAGAGGGACATCTTTCCCCTCACTGCCCCTGGCTTTTGCTTTTTCTTTTTTCTTTTCTTTCTTTCTTTTTTTTTTTTTTAAGTAGACTCCATACCAGTGTGGAGCCCAATGCAGAGCTTAAACTCACAACCCCAGGATCAAGACTTAAGCTGAGATTAAGAGCAGATGTTTAACCAACTGAGCAACCCAGGTGCCCACCCCACCTTGCTTCTCTTAATGAAAGGAGAATGGACTACCCTCATTGGTGAGTTTGGGACAAGAAACAAGACATGCTTAGCCTACTTCTTTTCCCTGAGGTTTGTCTTTCTCAAGAGAGATCTGGTGTACTTCTAGGTATGTGGAGGAAGGATTGTCATTGTTCTGTGCTGCCTGTGAGTGATAGGTAAGTCTAATTCTGGACAAGAATGTTTTAGGAAGCTCTTTGTTCTCCAAAACCATTTCCTCCAACTTAGTTTCATCTATTGTAGACTCTGACTAACATTCTTGCTCTCAACTGGCTTTTATCTGACCAGGAAAAGAAATATCATTTATTAGCCTCCTTTATACCTCAGCAAAATTATTCAAAATAATGATAAAGTTTGTAAAGAAATTGGTTGGTCAGTGCTGTGAATGCTTAGGCAAAATTGATTGCTGAATGTTTAATTTTTTTTAAACATTTTCACATACTGTTTGCTATTTTCAGAGGTTTATAAAGGCATTCAAATTCTTTGGTTGAACAAATAGAAGATGAAGCATAAGGGATATTAAAAGTCAGAAAACTATGCAGGACTTGCACGGTTGTGTTTCTCAGGCATAAGGATGGTTTTGAAGGAAATAGCTTTGTGAGAAAGGAAACGTGTTTTGTGAAGAGTTCCTTGTGTGACTATGCAGGACCTGTGATTGGAAAAGGGCATCAGTGACTGGAGGAGGAATTCCTACGTGGTTATATGTAAGTACGTGTGGATATGTTTATGGGCATGTAGGTGAGCAGAGCGTGTGCTTGTATGGCTAGAAGTGTGGGTAAATGTGTATGGATACAAGTATGTGCTGTACTTCTGGGTGCATGTGGTTGCATATGCATGTGCACTAGTGTGTGGCTGGGTGAACATGTGTCTGGGTGCATGTGGGTGTGAGTGTGGCTGGATGAGTGGGTGTAGGTGTGTCTGGGTATGTGTAGATGTGCATTTGTATTCATATAAAAGGTATAGTGGAGGCAGATGAAAACAAAAATGCTTACATAATAACAAAAAAAATCCATTTTCTCAGTGAATTTCAAGATACCTTGTAGGGAAACATCAAACAAGTATTAACTTTTCAGAAATTTGCACTTAGAATTTAATGTTAATTGATGTTAGTTAATATAGCTAGATAAAGCCTAGTCAGAGCCTGTGTATAGTCTTTGGTAAACCAAGGCAATAGTCCTAGATAACCTTGTGGATGGTTGTGCAGTTTCTATATGTAGGGCACAATAGCTCCTGGGAAGGATGGGAATAAGGGCTGAAATCCAGCTCTTTCTCTGTGTACTAAACCATGCTTCCTCCACCTAGAGAGTGCATCTTTTTTCTAATATGTGCAAAGTTACCCTGAGGTCCTAAATAGCACAGCAAGATGAGATTTTCACAGTTTATTTTCCCATGTGTGACTTCAATACCTACTTCTCTCTGGAACAGTTCATATCAATGAGTACCATTTCTCATGGCCTGCAGGAACAAGTTTATTTTCAAAAAAAAGGAAAAGCTGACTAGGGATCTGAGAAAGTTGGAAGAGTATAATAACTATTATCAGAAGCATAAGAAGACACTCATTTTTGATCCAGGAAAATGTATGGATTGGCTTTGAGTTCCTTTTAGAGATCGTATCACTTCTTTGCCTTTTTCCTGGCTTTTTCCAGATGCATTTAGTAATGATTTTTGGCATTTGCATTTTGAGAAAGGACTCTTGGAAAAAAAAAAAAAAACCTAAGAACATAGAAATGAATTTATAGTGTTGCAAAGCTTTACAGGCACAAGCTTTACAGGCACAAGATATTGGGGGAGGTCAGAGAGGCTCATTAACTTTCCAAGGGCTTGTGATTCCCATTGTGACAGCATTTATTTGTTCCTCGTAAAATATACCAATTTTTCATGCATTTTCTCTAGAAAAGCAGACATCTGAGAAAGATATCTAAAAGGTATACCTTTCAGGAGAGCTAACTTTGGATAAGGGATTAGTCCAGTGCCTGAGGGGTAGGTAAATAAATATAATAACTTAGCCAAGTATTTTGAAATGTGTCAAAGTGAGACCAAGTATTTTCAAATTGTGAACATAGAGAATTAATACCTCTAAGAAATCTGAAGGGAACACTACATATGAAAAACTGAGTAGGAGGTGCAATGGATCATCTCAAGGAGGTGTTTACCTTTGCCAGCCTTCCCAATGTGCTGAGTCTAGGGCAAAGAAAGTTTCTCAAGCCTCATTTATCCTTTTATAGCACATTAATAAAGTGACTCACTTGTTTGTCAGCACTTTTTACTTCCCAAATTGGCATCAATCACACATGCCAAGGTATACAGAATAATAAATGCACCTTCCTCCAAATCTAACTGCACTTGATTCATATACCCCCTTCTAATTTAGTTCCCCAGGCTATCTATTTTAACTCCTCAATGGGACCAGCTTTCTGCATGCCTTGGCAGTTATTTGAAGGGCACAGAACCATTTCTTTCACCACCATCCCCGACTCCATCTTTCAGATTTCTTTCACTAGTATGTCACTGATGTATTAATTTCTACCATGAGTGATGTAACTGTCTGTGCTGAGGAACTATGGGGATTAACATGATGTAGCATAAAAAGGTGAACATATTGGATACAAACAACCTTAGGTCTGAGTCTTCACTCTGCCAACTGCCAGCTCTTTGATCTTGAGCAACAAATTTAAATTCAATGAAACTCAGTTTCCTTGTCTTTAAGGCTATTATGATGATTCCTAATTTTCAGAGCCCTTGTGAAGATCAGTTTATATATGAGCATACATTAAATATCTAGTTCACTATCTGACAGTATGATAGGAACATTTATGTAATTAAATGTGTAGAAACTACCTCTTTTGGTAAATCTGAAAATTATAAAATCATCTTATAGCAAACTTTTTTTTCTTCCTTTATTTCAAGTTTGTATTTAAATTCCAGCTAGTTAGCATACAATGTAATGTTACTTTGGGGAGTAGAATTTAGCGATTCATCACTTACATGCAACTTCCAGTGCTCATTACAACGAGTGCCCTTCTTAATACCCATCACCCATCTAGCTCAACCCCCCACCCTCCTTCCCTTCAGCAACGTTCAGTTTGTTCTCTGTACATAAGTCTGAGGTTTGGCTCTTCCTTTTTTCCCCCCAATGTTCATCTGTTACACTTCTTAAATTCGACATTGGAGTGAAATCATATGGTAGTTCTCTTTCTCTGACTGACTTATTTCACTTCACTGTGAATGGAAAGACTTCATTCTTTTTGATGGCTGAGTAATAGTCCGTTGTGTATATATACCACATGTTCTTTATCATCATCAATGGTATTATTATTGACCATCAATTAATGGACATTTGGGTTCTTTTCATAATTTGACTGTTTTTGATAATGCTGCTATAAACATCAGGATGCATATGCCCCTTCAAATCAATTTTTTTTATATCCTTTGGGTAAACACCTAGTAGTGCAATTGCTGGATTGTAGGGTAGTTCTATTTTCAACTTTTTGAGGAACCTCCATACTGTTTCCACAGTGGCTGCACCAGTTTGCAGTTTGGGTCCCTTCTCTTTTCTTTTTGATCAATGTAGCTAGGGGTTTATCAATCTTGTTAATTCTTTCAAATTGATATGTTCTACTGGTTTTTTGTTTTCTCTATCACTGATTTTTGCTCTAATCTTTACTACTTCCCTTCTTCTGCTAGACTTAGGCTTTGTTTATTATTCTTTTTCCAGTTCCTTTAAGTATAAGGTTGGGTTGTGTATTTGAGAATTTTCTTGCTTCCTGAGGAAGGCTGGTATTGCTATATATTTTCCTCTCAGAACTGTCTTGCTGCATCCCAGTTTCTTAAGAGATCCTCCTTGTGGGCAAATCTCATTCTTTAAGTGTAGGTGTGACCATGTAAGTTTGTTTAGTAATTTTTTAATTCACCATTGTTCATCTAATGTTTTGGTTTTGGAGAATAAAACATACAATCTTGACTGTCATATTTGTTAGTAATTTAACCCTTTTTAAAATCAAAGGACCCCAAAATCCTTTAAGTCCACTTTTCCCCTTTCCTGTACTATAGTTGTTTAATTCTTCCACTGTATTTTTATACAAACCATTTATTTAAGCACAAAAATAATAAAAATGTATAAAAATTATAAGTGTACAGCTTAATGAATTCTCACAAAGAGAGTATACCCATCTAAGTATATTCTGATTAAATAGCAGAACACTGCCTGAAATCTTTGTGCCCCTTTAAATCTCTACCCTACCTTCTCTCCCTCCCATCAAGGGTAATCGCCATTCTGAGTGCAACAGCATAGATTAGTTTCACCTCTTTTTAACTTTTTATAAATGGATTTATACAACATGTACTCTTTTGTACTTGAATCCTTTTATCCATATTATGTTTGTGAAATTCATCTATATTACGTGTAGATGTAATTCATTCTCATTGTTCTACTGTATGGTATTTTATGCAATACTGTAATTAAAGTTTCTGTTTTCCGATTGATGGACATTTTGGTATTATGAACATTTCTAGGTAAGCATTGTTACGAACAGTGCTACCATCAACATGCTAGCATATATCTTTTGTTTGTATTTCTGGAGGATATATACCAAGGGATAAAGTTGCAGGATCACAGGATGTATCTACATAGGTTAACTTTGGTAGATACAATCCAACAATAGTTGTACCAATTTACAACTATTACAATTTCCTACTAGCCTCTGCATAGAATTCTAGTTCCTCCTCATGATTTGCTAATTTGGGGTATTTTCTGTCATTTTCTTTTTTACCATTCTGGTTGTTTAATTTGCATTTCCCTGATGACTGTTTGGGTATTTTCTTTTTTGAATTGCCTGTGCTAGTTTTTATTCATCTTTTATATTGGGTTGTCTGCCTTTTCATGTTGATTTGAAGATATTCTTTATCTTTTGGAGTTATACAATATATTCTTATTTGTATCTGCTTAGTTTTGCTCCTTATATAATTATGAGGTACATCCATACTTTGCAGAAAGGATTGTAGGTCATTCATACTCATTGTTACAGTATTTCATTTTGTGGCTTTGCCAATGGGAGTCATTCACTGGTTAATCATCATTTGGGTAATTGACAACTATTTTGAATAGTGTGGTTATAAACATTTTTATACATTATTTTGGTTCATATATATTTGCATATTTAGGAGTTGAGTTGTTTAATTGTAAGGTAGACACATATGTTCAACTTAAGTAGATGCTACGAATTAGTATTCCCAAGCGCTTCCAATTTTACTTATGTAGCTAGTGAAGGAGATTTATCGATGTTCCCAATGATAACAAACACTTGGTATTATCTCTTTAACTTACTTATTCTTCATTTTAGTCATTTTGGTGATGGGCATTTTATGATATTGTCTTTGTGGGTTTTTTTTTTGTCTTTGTGGTTTTAATTTGTCTTTTCTTGATGGCTAAAGAAATAGAGTACCTTTTTACTTTAGGCTTTGTTTTCTTACTAATTAAAATTATTTATTTTTATATTTTGGATAGAAGCATTTTATCAAATCTATCTGTTGCAAATTTATTCTCCCCAACATATGGTTTTCCTTTTTATTCTCTTAATAGTATTTTTATGAACATATTTTTTTAATATTAATATAATCAATTTATCAAATGTTTTCCTTATGGTTAGCAGTTTTTATATCCTATTTTTAAAATATTTTCTTATTCTAAGATCATGAGTATGTTCAACCATGTTTTCTTTTAGAAACTTTATTATTTTACCTTTCATTTTTAGATATGCAATTCATATAGAATTAATGATTGAGCATGCTGTTAGAGATCACAATTTTATTTTTTTTCCAATATGATCATCCAGTTGACCCAGTACAATTTACTGAGAGTACCATCTCTTAGCCTCTGCTCTGTAGTGTCATAGATATAGTGATCATATTTGTATAATCCCTGTTTGGACTCTATGTTCTGTCTCTTTGGTCTATTTTCTTATTCCTAAACTAGTAGGAGAGTATTTTATTATGGCTGAACAATATAATGCAATAGGTCTTGGTTGAATAATTTCTTTAGTTTTGTTCCTTTTCGAGGTTACCTTAGCTAATCTTTAACAATTGTATTTCCATTTAAATTCTAGAATTTTTTTTTTAATTACATGCAGGGTATAATCAGTTTCAGGTGTATAGTATGGTCAACAATTCCATAAAGTGTTCATGGTTCTGTGATGATATTCCTAAGATATAGTAAATCCTTTTAAACCCTAAATATTTCTTTTATTATGGAAACTTTAATTGCTGTGTATTTTGATTTCTAAAAGCTTTGGTCTAATAATTTAGTTACCCTCATGAGAGTCTCCAGTTGTACCTATACTGGATCATCCACCTCCATCAGTTATCTAATAATCTTGAACTTCTATTTTGAATATTTTGTTCACTTTTCTCATTCTATCCATTATGAATCTCAACTGTATTTTGAGAATTATTTATTTCCATGAGGACTTCAATTTATTTTATTCTCTGCTTCTTTCTTCAGTTCTGCTGGCTCTTGTTTTATCTCTTCTTTTCCAATAATTTCTCAGAATCCTGATAATTTCATTAAGTTCTTTAAGTTTCTAATGATACAATTGATCATGATTTTCATCTGAGAAACTTCTTGAATTATATACCTAACTCTAACCTCCAATAGTATCTACCACATCATCCTTCATAATATTCATTACTATCTCAAAACAAGAAACAAATTTTGGGGACGCCTGGGTGGCGCAGTTGGTTGGACGACTGCCTTCGGCTCAGGGCGTGATCCTGGAGTCCCGGGATCGAGTCCCACATCAGGCTCCCAGCTCCATGGGGAGTCTGCTTTGCTCTCTGACCTTCTCCTCGCTCATGCTCTCTCTCACACTCTCTCTCTCTCAAATAAATAAATAAAATCTTTAAAAAAAAAAAAAGAAACAAATTTTGTTCTTGTTTTATCTGTTCATTATATATCTGCTCAAAATAATTAAAGATTATGGCAAACAGAAACTCTTATTTATTGCAAACAGAAACTATTCCTTTCACATTTAGCACTTTATCCTAGAAGCTTTATTTAGATTAACACATATCCGGCAATGAATGAATGGGTAATTTCTCGGGAAATCTCTTTTATATTAAGGCTTATTTTGATGGATAAGAATCATAATATCTCTGAACCATTGTTATAAATTTGAGGCATATCAAATAATCCACAAAACTTGAGATTGTTAGTTGTCTGTTTTTAAAGCTAGATACTTTGCAAACTGAAACTTTATAAAAGTTTCATTTATGGTCAAAGCATTCCATCAAGAACACATGATAACATATTTTTGTGGAGCCCAAGCTAATGTAAGGTTTGATATGATAGTTCTAGATACAACAGTTTTCCTCACAAGGTCCCATAAGTCAAAACACAAATCTGGTAGACTTCCTTTACCTACCCAAATTTAACAGAAACTCTCTTTATTTCATGAAAAATGGAATCTAATATCAGATATTTATGTTTTTCCATACTCTACTCTCTTTTCATAGAAATGTGAATAACTTGCTTAAATAAAAGTAAAATTTTTGGATATCTACTATGTATCAAATACTACAATAAGTAATTTTTTAAAATATATATAATTTGTTTATCTAAGGGAACCTGGGTGGCTCAGTAAGTTAAGTGTCTGACCCTTGATTTCGGCTCAGGTTATGATCTCAGGGTTGTGAGACTGAGCCCCAACTTAGGCTCCCTGTTCAATGGAGAGTCTGCTTGAGATTCTCTCTCTCTCCCTCTCTGTCTGCCCCTCCCCCTATATACTCATTCTCTCTCTCTCTCTCTCTCAAATAAATACATCTTTTAAAAAAATAACTCCTATTAAGAAGATATTTTCAAATGATATATGAAGTAAGGGGTTAATATCCAAAATATATAAAGAACTTATACAACCTGACACCAAAAAACCACAAATCATCCAATTAAAAAATGGACAGGAGCCTTAACAGACATTTCTCCAAAGAAGACATCCAGATGGGCAACAGACATGAAAAGAAGCTCAACATCACTAATCATCAAAGAATTGCAAAGCGAAACCACAACAAGATATTATCTCCCATCTGTCAGAATGGCTAAAATTAACAACATAAAAAATTAGTGTTGGCAAGAGTGTGGAGAAAAAGGAACATTCATACATTGTTGGTGGGAATGCACACTAGTATGGGTCACTGTGGAAAACCACGTGGAAGTTCCTCAAAAAATTAAGAGTAGAAATACCATGTAATCCAGTAACTGAAACTAATATTAATTGTACTAGAATTTTTTTTAAATAAACATTTGTTGTTTGAAATTTTTTTGCAATTAGTAACTCCTATTAATTTTAAATGTTTTTATTTTGAGTAGAGAATAAACTTTGGATCTGTTTGTTGCTATAACTTGAGAGTATCAGGAGTCATAGTCATGATCTCTGTACCATAAAATCCATCTATATACTTATCCCAGTAAGAAAACCCTTTTGGTCTTCTGCTCTTCTTCTTCCCTCATTCTACTGACTTACTTACTAATATCCTTGGTCCCCATTAGTTGTTTTATATATGGCTTAGTATATGCTAAATACGCTGTATTGAAGAGATACAACAATATGTGGGGCAGTTTTAGAGATGACTTACTGTTTTATTTTGTAACATTTTTCTAAGTAATGTAGGTTTGTAAAAACTACTCAAACATTTTGAAAGTATCTGCATTAAAAAAGGTATTTGATGTTTGTAGATGTTTACTAGCCCAAGTATTTAGCCTGATTATTCTAAGTGAATGTTAGCATTAGCAGATTTTAAGGCACTTGATTGACTCAGATTTTTCTGTATTTGTCCCCTTGTAGTAACTAAGTGCTACTTTTCCATATAAGGAACTGTGCATATGATTTTAGCACAGTGTCCAGAACTTGTCTGGTTTCTAAGGCTTTAATCATGCTCAGTCTCTCTGTTTTGTTCATCACTGTCTCCTAAATGTCTGGGTCAGTCTACTGGGAAGGGCATGTGGGCATGTTTCTTGAATATCTCTTCAGAATATATCTCATCGTTCTTTCAACTGGGCACCATCTAAAGTATTACATTTTATAAATTCCAGGCCTTACTTTATTGAAATAAAGCTTTGAAATAAATCAAAGATTTGAAGTAAATTAAGGTTGAAATAAATCAGCCACACCTATTTTGTCTCCACAGATAATGTTGTAACCAGAAGTCAGTGCTGAAACTTTTTTTTTTAAGTTAAAAAAGAAGAAGAAAAGGAATCACACACACATAGCCTTTTCCCCTCAAGACATTCTCAAGAACTCCTTGTTCCAAATTTATTACCTCTCTTTGGTGATTAATTAAGCAGCTTCCTTTAACTGGTGTTCAAGCATAGTTATATATTTAATTTTAATTATCTGAGGGGAGAGGTATGTTTCTTAAATCATTAATTAACCACAATTTGAGTTCTAATTCTAAAGCTGTACAACCCATAGTTTCCCAGTGCCACAATTTCAAGTACCTAAGAAACCGAAGATTTTCAAAAGTTGATTTCTTCTCATTTCTTAAATATAACTGGTCTACCTAGACCTTCATTTTAGCAGGAATATAGAGAAAAGGATTTTAGCTTTCATAGTTTACTTTGAATTCCCATATTCAATTTTTTAAAAATCTTTTCTGTCTTTTGCAACCTTCTCATATATCTACTTAGTTGAGTGAAATGTCAAAGAATAATTAGACAAAATGGTAGCTTAAATCTACAAGCTAAGCAAATTTCTGATAAGGTTATATATTGCAAGGTTTCATTTTGTATAAACACTGCCAGAACACTATGCCTTCCTGTGTTCATCTTCATTTAATAATCAGATGGTTGTTGTTGCTTCCAGAAGTGCCTGATTCACTCTTTTCTTCTTTTAAGTTGCCCAGATGCCTAATTAACAGTGTTAGCTCTCCTTTTCCTATGTACACACTGATAGCTTCTTTTTTTTTTCTTTCTTTTTTTTTTTTTTAACTTTTCTCTAGAGGGCTTTCTTTGGCATATTTGGCTCCTGCATGGGGCAAGTTGATGCCCCAAGGGTAGTCCTCAGATAATGAGAGAGGCAGTTGGATAATAAATACTGACTGCCTCATCCTTCACATGTTTTAACTCTGTGGAATGATCTCTTCACTCAGAGGCTCCCGGTGGATGAGCCTCAGTTTCCCTCAGTGGTCTCCTGCACATCGTCTTACTCTATGTTAATTTCCTTCCATCACCTATTTCCCTTTACCACTCCTCTGTACTCTTAATAGGATCAGCTCCCTAATAAACCACTTGCACTCAAATCCTTACCTCAGGGTCTGTTTTGGGGGGAACTTATTTTAAATTACTGGTTTTGTGGGTTACTTTTTTCCAGTTTATTGAGAAAGAGTTGACATACATCACTGTATAAGTTATGCAGCATGATGGTTTGATTTACAAATATTGTAAAATGATTACAGTAAGTTCTGCCAACATCCATTTTCTCATAAGAATACAATAAAAAGAGGCAGAGGACATGAACAGACATTTCTGCAAAGAAGACATCCAGATGGTCAGCAGACACATGAAAAAGTGCTCCACATCACTCACCATCAAGGAAATACAAATCAAAACCACAATGAGATACCACCTCACACCAGTAATAATGGCTAAAATTAACAAGTCAGGAAATTACAGATGCTGGCGAGGATGCGGAGAAAGGGGAACCCTCCTGCACTGTTGGTGGGAATGTAAGCTGGTGCAACCACTCTGGAAAACAGCATGGAGGTTCCTCAAAAAGTTGAAACTAGAGCTCCCCTATGACCCAGCAATTGCACTACTGGGTATTTACCCTAAAGATACAAACATAGTGATCTGAAGGGGCACGTGCACCCGAATATTTATAGCAGCAATGTCCACGATAGCCAAACTATGGAAAGAACCTAGATGTCCATCAACAGATGAATGGATAACGAAGAGGTGGTATATATATACAATGGAATACTATGCAGCCATCAAAAGAAATGAAATCTTGCCATTTGCAACGACGTATATAGAACTAGAGGGTATTATGCTTAGCGAAATACATCAGTGGGAGAAAGACAACTATCATATGATCTCCCTGATATAAGGAAGTCGAGAAGCAACATGGGAAGTCTGGGGGGTAGGAAAAGAATAAATGAAACAAAATGGGTCAGGAGGGAGACAAACCATAAGAGACTCTTAATCTTGCAAAACAAACTGATGATTGCCGGTGGGGAGGGGGGTAGGGAGAGGGTAGTGGGGTTATAGACATTGGGGAGGGTATGTGCTATGGTGAGTGCTGTGAAGTGTGTAAACCTGGCGATTCACAGACCTGTACCCCTAGGGCTAATAATACATTATATGTTTATAAAAATATATAAATAAATAAAAATTTTAAGAGAAGATGTAATATTTAACATAGTTAAATCAAGATGTTGCTGAATGAATAAGTGAATGAATAAAATGGGGGGAAAAGAATGCAATAAAAAGAAAAGAAAGAAAGGGAAAAAGTTTTTTCTAGTGATGAGAACTCTTATGATTTATTCTCTTAACAACCCCTACATGCCATACAGCAGTGTTAGCTATAGTCATTATGTTGTACTTTTGAGAATGCTTAGTGCAGTTCATTCAAGATCTGACGAATTAAATACAAATGCTCATTTTAGGTTAATAGTGTTAGTTTTGAAAGAGATATATGTTTTGCTTTTGCCAAATTGATTTGTTTTAAGGACCCTTTTGCTGGATCTCAGAGTTGTGAGTTTAAGCCACTTATTGGGTACAGAGATTACTTAGAAGTAAAACCTTTTAAAAATAATAATAAAATAAATAAAATGAATGTATAGAACAATACTCAATAGCATTTTATGGTTAATTAAAGACTATTTTTACTTCTGCAAACTCTGACACTCTATATAACCTTGTAATGTGACTAAGCAAGTGGTGTTTCTAGTTATTAATTCAAATAGTTCAAGCACTGAGATTTGGACAAACCAAAATTTCTTAGTTGGCCCTCCAAAAAGTAGCACAGGGTACAATTAAGATATACAGGAAATTAATTTGTATTTCCCACCTTGTCTTGCTTGGTAGCCCCCATTTCCATTTCCATAAGTAGTAAACATTTAACAACTGCTACCACGAAATAGCCCATTCAAGATTACTCAGGTTTTTTTAAGAGAACCCCACCTTTTTTAAAGATTTATTTGAGAAAGAAAGAGAAGCTCACACACACAGGGAGAGGCAGAGGGAGGGGAGACGATCTTCAAGCTAACTCCACGCTGGGGGAAGAACCCCCTGCCAGGCTCAGTCCAAGGACCCTGAGATCCTGACCTATCTGACCTGAAATCAAGAGTTGGCTGCTTAACCGACTGAGCCACCCAGGCATCCCTAATTTAAAATACTTTTTATTAGGAGGAGCGTAGTAGTCTTTCAAGGCACCTTTTCCTTTGTTTTCCCCTTCTCCCAAGGTCAAGTTCAGGTAACATTGTGATGGTAGGGGAGGAACTACCTAGACCTCAGGGTAGCTCTCACCAGCTTTGATTGGGGTGTAGCAATTTAGTGTGTGTTTGAATGGCTATGCCTCTGAGACTCAGTGCACTTTCCATCTGCCCTCCAGTTTTCTTCTCCCCTCAAGCCCCTAAAAGGCAAGTTGCTTCTTAATTTTTAACTACCTGCCAAATCCCCCGTCTTCCCCCACTGTCAGTCCACCCAAAGAGCCTTTAGGTCTAAATCTCTTCCATGCCACATGGAGGCTGGTATGTGAGGGCCACCTCTGTATAAACATGTCAAACAGACAGAGTCTGCTGTACTCTCCTTTCCAGTGACTGCAAGATACCTCTGAAACATTCTCTGGCATTAGCCCAAGTGGTAAAGAAGTACATGCTCTCACTGCTTTTCACTTACTACTATCTTACTCTTTCTCCCTTTTTCTTCAGCCCGGGTGGTAGGAATATGACTTCATCTGAAGGATTCTGGCAGAGTGACCCTAATTACACCCCCTCCAGAGCTCTACAAACCCTCTCCACAGTAGGTCGGATTCTTACTGTGTGTCAGAGCCTTCCCTGACAGCCTTCCTTCTCTGTGCACTGAGGCCGATTCTAAAAACCCAGGCTCCAACTCTCTTTTTCGCTTTTTCAGTGTAAAAGGAAGATTTTGAAATTTAGAAAACATATTACTCCCAGCAAAGCTTGGTTCACAGGACTGTCATCTAGCTGTGAACTCAGGAATATTTAATTTTGAAGCTCAAAGTTGAATAATGACTTATTTGTTCTAGGAAATATCTCAAGTAATGAATATTACTCATCTAATGGGTGGGGAGTCATAGAGAAGTGGATTTATGGTGAATAAAAAATACATTGGTTTAATATTTTCAGAAGTATTATCCCTTTTAAAATATACTTTGAACAGTGTACCTTAAAATAGACTTTTATTCACATATCCATTGATGAATAACCCAAATAAAGCAGAGTATGTGAGGCTGATGATACTTAACTGTATAGAGTTATACAGCATATAAATTTTTTTAATAAGAGGTGGAAAATTCTATTTCTTTTGTTTATCTTAGCTTTGTTACTTCAGAAAGTATGATAAACAAATTCATTCAAGTTCAACCTCAAAAAATTAAAAGAACATCATTTTTTTATAAGCCCTATCTTCACCACAATTATAACAGTGACTGCCTGGTTTGGTCAACACAAGAAATATAATCAGGAAACAAGAGGGTACAAATTCTAAAATTTCATCCTTTGTAATACATATATCTGCATCAGTTAGATGAAATGTTTATCTACCCCAGAAATGGGTGTTGTTTATCCCAGATTTGCAAATACTTATGCACACCACTATTTATTTCCTCCTGACTCACTGCTTCCAGAATGAGAAATGAGGAAGTCAGAATTTGTCTGCTTCCCAGTTGCTTTGTGGATGGAGTCAGGAATATATGAGAAGGGTTATGCCCAGTGGATACCTACAGTCTGGTGAGGCAAATAAACATTTGACAAGGAGCTCATTTTTTCTGAGCACCTTCCTCTGCTAAGTGCTTTCAGAGAAGAGAGGAAAAGATTTTGCATCTCCTTAAAGACTAACTATCCTTTTGTCCTAGAGACTCAAAATGTAAATGGAATGGAAGGAGAGAGCCATCATGTATTATTACTTGAGGATCCACTCTACAGGTTCTCTGCATACCTTCTATTATTTATCCTCCAAGCAGTCCCACAACAATCTCATTTTTCAGATGAGCAAACTGGACCCATAAGAGTTAGTAGGCTTTCTCAGGACCACATTTGTGGTAACTTACTTTCATGGCATAGACTGATACCAGAACCCAGTTCTAAATCTCTGGCCTTTTACACTACACCAAAACATGCAAATACATGTTTACATTTGCATTTGCCTTTTCTCATTTTGGCTCTGTTGGAATTTTTTTTCCTAACAGGTCAGTTTATCAGGATGATTCTATAGTTCAAACAGGAACCAAGACCGTTTGTTGCCAGAACATGTAGAGACTACCTGAGAATAGGAACTTAATATCCCAGAATAAAGTCCTAGAGAATTACGACTAATAACTAACTGGGAAATCTTAGAGCCTTAACACAAGTAAAAGGATTTACTTTTTTTCTCTAGATTATTATGGCACATCTGACAATCTTTGATATTTTACTTAGTACATTATCTATTTTGTGCTTGCTACTCAGCCAATCATCATCATCATCATCATCAGAGCTTATTTTGCCTGGACCATTGCCTAGCACAAACTTGGGGTTTTTTTGTTTTGTTTTTGTATTTGTTTTGTATGTATTGGCAAGGTAGAAACTATGATATGCCTTAATGTACTAACAGAGATGATTATTTCCACATCTCAATATTATTTTCAACTTCAGTGTCTAAATATGATTTATAGTCCACTAATTCAATAAGTGATGAGTAAACCATTAATTCATAAATTGTACATTATCTTTTTATAGCAGAGAGCTGCCACTTGCCTGGGAAGTGCATAGGATTTGAGTCTTGTCCGCAATTCTTTTATTTAGAGTTGATTTAGAGTGTATTTAGGGCTAATTTAGAACTGTAAACTTAAGAGGAATGCAGAAAAGATTTTTCCTCCTCATCATTTTCCACTGAGTTTAGAAATGATGTATTTAATCAGATAAGCTTCATGTCAGAAGATAGATGGGAGCAAAAAGTAAGTAGAGAAAGAAAATGAGGAGAGCAGTCTGAGAAGAAATATACCTCAAAGTCAATCCTGCCTCAGAGTAATTTAAACCACTTTATATGGAAGGAACATTATCAGACATACGTCCACTTACCCTGCTCCAGGAAAGAAAGAAAAATCCAAAAAAAATGTAAGACCCTCAACTTTTCTTTGCCATTCAAAAGTGTATTTTAGAGTAATTGATTACGGTTAGAACTTGGTAATTTTTCCCTGAGCTCCTCACTTTAGCAGACCTTAAAAGGTGGTATGTTTCTCTGTGTGAATTTCTACGTCTGGGGTGACATCTGGAAGAGGAGAGTTACACTTCAGGTTTATAACCTTACTTTCCAGCCTTTCTGGAAAGTAACCTAGCTTTATTTACACCTGCCTTCAGAAAATAAATACTCAAGCAGCCCTGATGGCAATAAACCAGATGGAATCAATAATTTACATATCTCCAGAGGAGTCTGTCAAAAAGCAAAAGCAGAGGAAATGATTGACTATTTTACATAAATTGCCTTATTTTAACATATATGAGACACATACTTTAATTGAATTTAACTGATTCTATATTTGCCTCACTTACATACTCCTGAGGACCAGTGCAATGTACCTTGAAAGAAAAAAGAGAGATGGGGTGATGGGAGTCAGAATAGAGGGCAGAAAGAAAAGAAAAAGGGGGCACGTGGCTGGCTCAGTTGGTGGAACATGTAACTCTTAATCTTGGGGTCATGAGTTCAAGCCCCACACTGGGCACTGAGATTGCTTAAAAAAGAAAAATCACAAAGAAAATAGAGTAAAAGGAATTCACCCGTGCTGAGTTCTTTCCCTGCCAAGAAATTTTCCAATCCCAGTGACTTGATTTTCTTTGATCTTTTCACTATAAACACTCAGATAAAATAACACATTTTCCCCACCCTCTAAGAATATAAATATGGCCATTTAACTTCTCCATGTTGTTCTCTAAATGGATTTTATTCATAAATGCGCCTACAACTGAATTATTTAGAAAGGTAGTCATAGATGTGTTATGATCAGTGTCAGAAAACTGTCTCCTGCTTTGCAGAAAGTACAGATCCCCATCCTCTTTCAGACTCAGTTTCCTTTTTTTCTCTTTTCATTTGCTATGCTTCATGAGCTTCACTCCCAAGCCCTTAGGTGATGTTTTCCCTGATTCATCTATCTCAGCAGGAGGAGGGACCATGTCTCCATCCACCACTCTCTTTTTCATACTAAATTTCTGTGTGTTTCTGCTGTTCTGCTTCCAGGTACAACTCAGAGGTTCTTCATGTTCAGTTACCCTCTAAATTTAATCTCTGAATTTACACTATACTTACCAAGAATCAGGACACTATTCTTTGTTTTATTTTATGTAAAGATTATTTCCTTTTCACCTGCCCTTAATAAAAATTCATCACATCAATAAAGAATATACTGGAAAATAGAATAATAAATTGTTTTTTTTTTCCTTTTCCTGGCCACATAGTTTTCTTAAAAGGAAATAGCTTCAAGACTATGTTACAGATTTAAAAACAAACAGTTGAATTTGCAGCTTGGTTTTCACATCTGTGCTTCCCTTAACCCCCACTCCACTAATTCTTACTCTTTTCTTAATGCAAACTCTAGCCATCTCTTCTTTAAGGTGACCATGTGCAATCAGGTTCTTTAGATCCACTTTAGGATGGTGGTTGATGAGATAAAGTGAGTTCCCACTGAGTGAGTAAAGTCTCTAGAGTCATCATAAGCCATTGCCTTGATCACAGGTCATTTGAGGTAATAGGTAAATAAAAAGCAAATAGCAAAATAGTAGATTTAAATCCACTTTGAGTTGCCACTGCATACCCACTGGTCAACATTAAAAGGACTGACAATCCCAAATGTTGGCAAAGATATGGAACAACTAAAACTCTCATACATTGCTAGTCAAAGTGCAAAATTATACTTGAAGAAGGATCACTGGAGATACTTAGAGAAGTTTGACAGTTTGTTCAAATGTTAAACATATATTTACCATATGACTCAGCATTTCTTCCCCTTGTTATTTACCTAAGAAAAATCAAAACATCTCCTCACAAAGACTGGTACTCAGAATGTTTTAGCAGCTTTATTAATAACAGCCCAAAACTGGATATAATCCAAATGCCATTGACTGGTGAATGATAAAGATGTTAGGGTCCGTGATCAAAGGAACGAGACTGATACAAAGCGAAGGTCAAGCAAAACTTTATTTCGTGCCAAGCATCAAGAATCAAACTGACCGGTCAGGGCTATCTCTTACGAAAAGGCGATGACGATGATCCCGACAAGGTCACTCCCAAGAAGGCCGCTCTGGATGAGGCTGCTCTAGATGAGGCTGCTCCGCAGATGAGGCCGCTCCATGATTGGAGCCGCTCCCAAGAAGACGCCACTCCCAAGACAAGGCCGCTGCTCGATGAGGTTGCTCCCCGGACAAGGCCACTCCCAAGAAGAGGCCATTCTGGACAAGACCACTTCCCGGATGAGGCCGCTCCCGACGACGAAGAGGCAACGATGACAGCGACGATGACAAGGAGGACAACCCGGATGATACAGACTCTGCTCTCCACGATGCCACTTTGACAAGGCTGCCACGGAGAGGAAGCCACCGCTGCAAACAAGGCCACTCGTGGCTCGGGGTGGCAAGGCATTTTGCGGCGAGGCTGCTGGCAGCTAGGGGCCATTGACATCTCAGGGCCGCTGGCGTCTTGGGACCGCTGGCATCCAGGGGCTGCAGGCGTTGGGACCGCTGACCGCTGGACCGCTGGCGTCTCAGGACCACTGGCGTCTAGGGGCTGCAGGCGTGGGGACTGCTGACCGCTGGACTGCTGGACCACTGGTGTCTGGGCAGCTCGGGGCTGCTGGAAGCTGCAGGCGGCGGCTTGGGGCCACCAGAGGCGGGACCGCAGGCAGCTGGAGGCTGCAGGCGGCTGGAGGCTGCAGGTGGCGGCTTGGGGCCGCCGGGAGGCGGGACCGCCAGAGGCTGGAGACTGCCTGCGCAGGGACCCCCAGTGGTGGAACCGCTGGCGGTGGTTATAGCTCTTACAAGAGCTGTTACAGCTCCTCCGCTCCTGTGGACTCTTCCGCTCCCACCAACTCTTCCTTCTGCTCCCGTCACAGCTCTCCTCTCCCTGCTAGCCTCGCACAGCAACTTTTATGCGGTTGGTTGAGCCCCACCCCTATACAGGTGGCCAATCGGATCTCAATTTACCCTAGTGGATATACACATGCTGCACTGATTGGACATCTCCACCTGGCCTGCCCCACCCCTACATCCAGGGTCCACAAGCAAGTTCCTCTGGGAGGGGCAGGCCCTTACAAAAGATACTTGATATATTCATACAATGTAGTACTACAGAGCAACTTAAAAAAGACTAACACTTGATACAGCAACATGAGTGAATCTTTCTGTTTTAAGGTTTTTATTTATTGGGGAACCTGGGTGGCTCAGTTGTTGTGCTCTTTCTCTCACTGTCTCTCTCTCTCTCTCTCTCTCTCTGTGAAGTAGATAATAAAATCTTAACAAAAAAAAAGATTTTATTTATTTGTCAGAGAGAGAACAAGAGAGTGGGCACAGGCAGGGAGAACAGCAGGCAGAGGCAGAAGCAAGCTCCCTGCTGAGCAAGGAACCCTATGTGTGACTCAGTCCTAGGACCCTGGGATCATGACGTGAGCTAAAGGCAGCCACTTAATTTACTGAGCCCCTCAGGCGTCCCACCATGGGTGAATCTTGAAAGTATTATGCTAAGTGAAGGAACCCATACATGAAAACTACACACTATACGATTCCATTTATATAAACTTTCAGAAAAGATTAAGTCTAGTAAAAGAATGATTAGTACTTTTTACTGCTTTGGGTGAGGAGAAAGGATTGACCACAGAGGGGCATGAAGGAACTTGTTAGAGTGATGGAAATATTCCATATCATGATTGTAATGGCAGTTACCATTCTATACACTTATAAAAACTTATTTCAGTGTACACTTAATATTGTTGAATGTTACATGTAAATTACACTTCTATAAAGCTGACATAAAAAAAGTTGAGTTAGATTAGATTGATCAAAAGGAGAATCCTCTTTAAAAAGGCAGGGAGGAATATATTTTGAAGAAGGAAGGAGCAATATTAGGGCCACGGAGGGAGGGAAGAAGAAAGAGAGAGTAAGGTATGAATGAATATAGTCAGAACAGTGGAATGCTTTGCTGTAATGCAGTAACAAAATTGAGGTCATTTAAAACACTGTAGTTTAGTCAAGTAGTATTCAGGCCTCTCAATAAAGACTGAAATTTAGGGGCACCTGGGTGGCTCAGTGGGTTAAGCCTCTGCCTTCAGCTCAAGTCATGATCTCAGGGTCTGCTTGCCTCTCTGCCTACTTGTGATCTCTCTCTCTGTCAAATAAATAACTAAAAAATCGTAAAAAAAAAAAAATGAAAATTTAGAATGTACCACTCCCAATGGAGTATATATTAAAATAATGAGATAAAAGTGAAAAACTAGGGGCACCTGATGGCTTAGTCACTTGGGCATCTGACTTGGTTTCAGGTCAGGTCATGATCTCAGGATCCTGAGATCAAGGCCTCTGTTGGGCTTTGCACTCAGCAGGAACTCTGCTTGAGTTTCTCTCCTCTGCCTCTGCCCCCACTCATGCACACATGCACACATGCACACACATGAGCACATACCCTCTCTCAAATAAATAAATCTTTAAGAAAAAAATGAGAAACTGTTTGCAAACAATATAAATGGTAATGAGAAACAGAATTAAATGTGGTTTGGGGAGGAGTTTCTGTTTTGTTTTGAGATTTTTTTTTTAAAGATTTTATTTATTTATTTGACAGAGAGAGATCACAAGCAGGCAGAGAGGCAGGCAGAGAGAGAGGAGGAAGCAGGCGGGGCTCGATCCCAGGACTCTGAGATCATGACCTGAGCCGAAGGCAGTGGCTTAACCCACTGAGCCACCCAGGCGCCCCTTGTTTTGAGATTTTTTTTTTTAGATTTTATTTATTTATTTGACAGACAGAGATTACAAGTAGGCAGAGAAGCAGGCAGAGAGAGAGGTAGGGAAGCAGGCCCCCCGCTGAGCCGAGAGCCGTTCGTGGGACTCAATCCCAGGACCCAGAGATCATGACCCAAGCCGAAGGCAGCGGCTCAACCCACTGAGCCACCCAGGCGCCCCTGTTTTGAGATTTTTAAAAAATTTTACGATCTACAAAACTCTATGTATTTAATATGTATATAACTTGATGAGTTTAGACATAAGTGCATATCGTGAAACAGTCACCACAATCAATGCCATAAACAAGTCTATCACCTCCAAAAGTTTCCTCCCACCCTATTTATTAATATATTTGATTGTGATAAAATATTTAACATAAGATCTATCTTCACAAATTTTTAAGTATATGGGGAGGAGTTTGACAGGTGTTAAAAAAAAAAAAAAAAAAAAAAGACACAACACAACAGTGGTGAACCCAAAAGGGAAAGAACTTAAATGTCATTTAAAAAGAGTGTTACTACCCAAAAGCCAATCAAGAGAAACTTCTGAGGGTTCTAGCATTATTTCAAAGTCTATGTAAGTAATACACCATGTAATTGCCTTTCTTTTTTATTTTCCACTTAGGGCCATCTTCCTAGAAGAGCTGTAGACTGGAGAATGGGTTGAAGCTCACCATGCTGGGGACCCAGGTAGGTTTGCCCAGAATTGGAAGAACTCCTGCTGTTTGCTGTTTAGTTTCCTGTCCTTTATTTTTTTACTACCATGGAGGACCAGTTATTGCCCAGAATAAGAATAGAACAAGATGTCTTTTTCTTGGCCATTGGCAGATTTCTGTTTCTAGAGGCTTGATGCAATAATCCATTAATCTTCAGAATATTAAAATGATGTATTTGTAAGAGAATTTGAATCATTCTATCCTAATTTCAGGAGCAGCTTTATTTTTCACATTTGGAAGCTATTCAGTTGTCATGGTGAACAAATTATTTGATTTTTTTTTAGTAGATTTTATTCTCTAGAGCCTTTTTAGGTTCATAACAAAATGATAGAAGGTACAGAGATTTACCATATGCCCCCTATTCCCACACATGCTCAGCCTTCCTCATTATCAACATTCCCTATCAAAGTAGTACAGTTGTTACAGTTGATCAACCTACATGACACATCATTATCACCCAGAGTCCATCATTTACATTAGTCCATCATTTACAATCGAGTTCACTGTTGTTGTACATTCTGTGGGTTTGGACAAAACCTTTTTTTTTTTTTTAAGATTTTATTTATTTATTTGACAGAGAGAGATCACAAGTAGGCAGAGCAGCAGGCAGAGAGAGAGGGGGAAGCAGGCTCCCTGCTGAGCAGAGAGCCCAAGGCAGGGCTCGATCCCAGAACCCTGAAATTATGACCCGAGCCAAAGGCAGAGGCTTACCCCACCAAGCCACCCAGGTGCCCCTGCACAAAACTTATAATGACATATATCTATCATAATATTATCATAAATAGTATGTTCACTACCTTAAAAACCCTTTGCTCCACCTATTCATCCTTCATATCACACTAACCTCTGAAATTAACTGATCTTTTTACCATTTCCATAGTTTTACCTTTTCCAGAACATCATATAGTTAGAAACATAGAGTATGTAATATGTACCCTTTTCAGATTGGCTTCTTTCACTTAGTAATATTAATTTAAGGTTCCACCATGTCTTTCCTTTTTTTAAAGATTGTATTTATTTATTTGTCAGAGAGAAAGAGAGCACAAGCAGGGGAGTGGTAGGAGAGCCCAACACAGGGCTCGGTCCCAGGATCCTGAATTCATGACCTGAGCCAAAGTCAGATGCTTAACCAGCTGAGCCACCCAGACACCCCTCAGTGTGCTTAGTTTTGCAAGAGACCACCAAACTGTCTTCCACAGTGGCTATATGATTTTGAATTCTCACCAGCAATGAATGAGAGTTCCTGTTGCTTCACGTCCTTGCCAGGATATGGTGTTTTAGTGTTCTGGGTTTCAGCCATTATAATAGCGGGTAGTGGTATTTCATTTGCATTTGCATTTCTCTAATGACTCATGACACTGAGCATCTTTCCATGTGTTTGTTTTTTTGTTTTGTTTTGCTACCCATATGTCTTTTTTGGTGAGATTTCTGTTAAATCTGTTAGATTCTGTTTCCTTATTGTTGAATTTTAAGATGTCTTTGTGTACTTTAGATAGATTGTTCTTAAACATGCACATTTCTTTCATTGTTGACTCTCTGATGTGTAACTCTTGCTATGTGGCACTGTTGGAAATAATTTAGTAAAAAAACGGGTTAAGAATAAATCACTAGATTTCTCTCTCTAATGGGAATTTGAGGACTTTGGTGACTCGGTAAAAGGTGAAAAGAAAATTTGGTGAAACTTAAGGTAACATGATAATATACAAAATTCTACTTAGAGAAAGATTTTAGTCATTCTTAAACCTAAATCTCCAGGACAATCTGACCCGAATGACCTGTAGTAATCCTTTTGGCTACAGAAAATGAGCTCAGTATCCCCCAGTCAGAAAGTCCATGTGTTTATATCTACTATGAAAGGTACCAATTAGATCTTCAGTAAATTTTTTAACAATAAGTGTTTATCCCTATGCTGTGGTTATATATAAATTTGATGAACTAGTGATTGTTTTGAAAAAGATATTAACTTGTTTTTAAAAAATTTTTTCTAAAAGGAAAAGGCAAAGTTTTCTAAAGTAGCCTCATCTAGTAGGCATTACCTATCTATATTGCTAATCATAACTGTGAATTTATCTGACCTTTGTTAAATTTGCTAGATAGAAGTGTGACTTTGCTGCACCACAGAGACATTCACACTTGTGTCAGTGTTTGAGAGAGTGCATTGCTCATGGAACTTAAACAAGGGGTGACTGCAGGTGCTGATTTGCCTGCCACTATGAGCTTTACGATAATGATTTTATTCCTTTCATCTTCCCTCTGCCCACAAGTAACACAATACAACAGTGAATGCCCATGGGCAGTATCAAAGAGGTTCACTCCAGAAACTCTCACTCACTTGTTTCCGTTGTGCAGCTTCTTGAGTGTTTAGGGTAGATGGAAACAAGAGAGTTGTCTAACACAGAGAAAAATGATTCCTCCTGTTCAATTATAGGCTGAAGGTTCCAGAGTCTTCCATGTTCACTGTATAGCCTCAGGATGGCTAGCCATACTGTGGCTTTCCTAGATATTATTTTAGACCTTCAGAATGAAGGCTACAGATCTTCTCAGTCACCCGAACCCTCTGCATTCTAGTCCTCTGCATAGTATTTCAGGTCTTTCTATTCTCTTCCTTGAAAAGTTTAAAACTATAGGAGATTCCTTTAAATTTTGAAATCTTCAACCTACTTTATAACTTCAAGCCAGCGGCAATCTGATCTATGTATGAAAAGCTGAAACAAACAAACAAACAAAATAAATAAGCATGTGTTTTGAGAGCTTTTGGTATCCCTCTCAGCTAATCATTGCCCTGGCTCGGCTGTATGAAATCTATGTCCCATCACATCAATTGCTTTACCCCTCAGAAGTAATTTCATAGTTGTATCAGGTAAACACTATATAATTCATTTTCTCCTTGTGTGTATATTATTTATCTTCAGTACTCCAGGTTTGCAATTTATACACGTATTTCAAGGATCTTATAAACTAATGAAGGAAGACAGGAAAGAAAATAGGTGTAATAGGGTAAAAATTAATACTACATGAGTGTTATCAGCCTTTGTCTTTTCCCCGATGACTAAAGAGTACTCTGGCTTTAACGCTTCATTCTTAGTTTCTTCCTCTGAATATTTCTTCCCAACTTCAGAAGAAAGTGTGCAAAAGTGATTATTTTGAGCTTCTGTAATAAAGAAGCAGGAGAATAGAGCAGAAGGAAGAGGATAGAGGAATCCTACAGTTCAGGGTTGGAGCAGGGCTTCTGGAGGGAACTTCCAGTAAGAAAGTAAAGTAAGAAGATAGGAGAAATGAATGACACTTAAAATAATGGAATTATGGGAGAAATTGTGGGCTGATAATAGACATCCCTTCTATCTATCTTGCCTGAGGCTCCACTAAAAGAGAATCTAGAAGTAAAAGAAAGAGTAAACTCATAGTATAGTGAAGAGAAATGGAGGGGGATGTTCCAGATACTGAGGGATTTCAGCAGACTTCTCAGAGATGGAAAGTGAATGGGAGATTGCTCTGGACTGATAAAAATTAGTGGTGGATTCACAGCCCAGAGTACACTCTGAAGAGCTGGAGGAAACAGGAGTCAGTGTTCAATGGGCAGATTCTGGGGTCAGAAGCAGTAGGAGCGTGGAAGGCAAAGGTGAGGTATGGGGTTAACATGATGTTTTTGTTTGTGTGGGATAAATTCAAATATCTTTGCCCCTTCCTCCCCAGTCTCCACGTGCAGAGTGACTGGTACACAGTGTTTACCCTAAAGCAAAGAAAGAGAGAATTGTGCTCTAAAGAAATGAAATGAACTGCCTGTAGAGTGCTTAGGCTTCTACCACTTAGTGTAGATGCTTCATAATAAAGACCTCTTCCTTCAGGCTTTTAAAGGGCCTGCCCTCTGACAGCTAAAACCCTAAATTCAACCTTCCAGTGGACATGTACATGCTTTGAACTTGTTATAATTCTCATAGGGAAAGAGCAATGAAGAATAAAAAATATCTTAGTAAGCAGCAGAAAAACCTGTTTTAGCTACTCTAGAACTTGTAGTCACTCATTCTTAAATAAAAATATATACCCAATGATTTCTGTACATTAACTTTGTACCCTGCCATGTTGCTGAATTGCTGTATGAGTTCTAGTAGTTTGGGGGTGGAGTCTTTTGGGTTTTCCATATAAAGAATCATGTCATCTGCGAAGAGAGAGAGTTTGACTTCTTCATTGCCAATGTGGATACCTTTTATTTCTCTTTGTTGTCTGATTGCTGTTGCTAGGACTTCTAATACTATGTTGAACAAGAGTGGTGAGAGTGGGCATCCTTGTCGTGTTCCTGATCTCAGTGGGAGGGCTGCAAGCTTTTTCCCATTGAGGACGATATTTGCTGTGGGTCTTTCATAGATAGATTTTATGAAGTTCAGGAATGTTCCCTCTATCCCTATACTTTGAAGCGTTTTAATCAGGAACGGATGTTGGATTTTGTCAAATGCTTTTTCTTCATCGATTGAGAGGACTATGTGGTTCTTCTCTCTTCTCAAATTAATTTGTTCTATCACATTGACTGATTTGCCAATGTTGAACCATCCTTGTAGCCCAGGAATGAATCCCACCTGGTCATGGTGGATATTCTTTTTAATGTGCTGTTGGATCCTGTTTGCTAGGATCTTGTTGAGAACCTTAGCATCCATATTCATCAGTGATATTGGTCTGAAATTCTCCTTTTTGGTAGGGTCTTTGCCTGGTTTGGGGATCAGGGTAATGCTGGCTTCATAGAAAGAGTCTGGAAGTTTTCCTTCTGCTTCAATTTTTTGAAAGAGCTTCAGGAGAATAGGTGTTATTTTTTCTTTGAAAGTTTGGTAGAATTCCTTATACACTAACAATGAAAATACAGAAAGGGAAATTAGAGAATCGATTCCATTTACTATAGCACCAAGAACCATAAGATACCTGGGAATAAACCTAACCAAAGAGGTAAAGGATCTGTATTCGAGGAACTACAGAACACTCATGAAAGAAATTGAAGAAGACACAAAAAGATGGAAGACCATTCCAAGCTCTTGGATTGGAAAAATAAACATTGTTAAAATGTCTATACTGTCTAGAGCAATCTATACTTTTAATGCCATTCCAATCAAAATTCCACTGGTATTCTTCAAAGAGCTGGAGCAAATAATCCAAAAATTTGTATGGAATCAGAAGAGACCCCAAATCGCTAAGGAAATGTTGAAAAACAAAAATAAAACGGGGGGCATCACATTACCTGATTTCAAACTTTACTACAAAGCTGTGATCACCAAGACAGCATGGTACTGACATAAAAACAGACACATAGACCAGTGGAACAGAGTAGAGAGCCCAGATATGGACCCTCAACTCTATGGGCAAATAATCTTCGACAAAACGGGAAAAAATATACAGTGGAAAAAAGACAGTCTCTTCAATAAATGGTGCTGGGAAAACTGGGCAGCTATATGTAGAAGAATGAAACTCAACCATTCTCTTACACCGTACACAAAGATAAACTCAAATGGATAAAAGACCTCAACATGAGACAGGAATCCATCAGAATCCTAGAGAAGAACATAGGCAGTAATCTCTTCGATATCAGCCACAGCAACTTCTTTCAAGATATGTCTCTAAAGGCAAAGGAAACAAATAAACTTCTGGGACTTCATCAAAATCAAAAGCTTCTGCACAGCAAAGGAAACAGTCAAGAAAACAAAGAGGCAACCCACGGAATGGGAGAAGATATTTGCAAATGACAGTACAGACAAAAGGTTGATATCCAGGATCTATAATGAACTCCTCAAACTCAACACACACAAAACAGACAATCATATCAAAAAATGGGCAGAAGATATGAACAGACACTTCTCCAATGAAGACATACAAATGGCTATCAGACACATGAAAAAATGTTCATCATCACTAGCCCTCAGGGAGATTCAAATTAAAACCACATTGAGATATCACCTTACACCAGTTAGAATGGCCAAAATTAGGAAGACAGGCAACAACATGTGTTGGAGGGAATGTGGAGAAAAGGGAACCCTCTTACACTGTTGGTGGGAATGCAAGTTGGTGCAGTCTCTTTGGAGAACAGTGTGGAGATTCCTCAAGAAATTAAAAATAGAACTTCCCTATGGCCCTGCAATTGCACTCCTGGGTATTTACCCCAAAGATACAAATGTAGTGAAAAGAAGGGCCATCTGTACCCCACTGTTTATAGCAGCAATGCCCATAGTCGCCAAACTGTGGAAAGAACCAAGATGCCCTACAACAGACAAATGGATAAGGAAGATGTGGTCCATATACACTATGGAGTATTTTGCCTCCATCAGAAAGGACAAATACCAAACTTTTGTAGCAACATGGATGGGACTGGAAGAGATTATGCTGAGTGAAATAAGTCAAGCAGAGAGAGACAATTATCATATGGTTTCACTTATTTGTGGAGCATAAGAAATAGCATGGAGGACAAGGGTAGTTAGAGAGGAGAAAGGAGTTGGGGGAAATTGGAAGGGGAGGTGAACCATGAGAGACTATGGACTCTGAAAAACAATCTGAGGGTTTTGAAGGGGCAGGGGGTGGGAGGTCGGGGTACCAAGTGGTGGGTATTATAGAGGGCACTGATTGCATGGAGCACCGGGTGTGGTGCAAAAATAATGAATACTGTTATGCTGAAAATAAACTAAAAAAAAAAAAAAAAAAAAGAAAAAATATATATACCCAAGGTTATTAACAAAAGAGGAGAAGGAGCACCAACTCTCTGAGCTTAAAACCTCACCATGGGAGAAACAAGAATGCTTTAGTAAACAGAGAGAAAATAACTTTGTAAAACACTCTAGATCTGGGAAGAACCAAGGTTAAATAAATAAATAAAGGAAGAGATAAAAACAAAGAGAAAGAAGATCTTAGAAATTAAAATTACTGAAATAAGAGCTGGGAGACAAAGTTAGGACAATTCCAAAGTTGTAGAATAAAATGAATAACAAACCTCTGCAGTGATGTGTGAGTTTACCACACTGAAAAGTTTAAAAATCCTCACGGGGACTGAGTGAAATGGAAATTAGTTTTTACCTCATGGTTAATGAATATCCACATTCTTTTAAAATGGAACCATTTTTTCCCATAATTTTTACCTCAAGTACCTTTGCCACAAGAACTTTCACCACATGATTAATTGGCCATAAGGCAATTTTGTCATTAAAAAATAACCAGTTGACTGTTCATTTTCATTTCTACATTGATATGGTGCTCCCATTTTTATATTATATAAATCTTGGCCTTCATAGTGGTTCATACAGTGGCACACAGTTTTGAGCCCGTATTTCCAGTACATCTTTGGAACCTCTATCAACAGACATGTAACAACATGCCAAGAACAAACAACAGTATAAAAGGCTTTTAGAAAGCAATATAAAGGTCACTTATAAATATGCACCCTAGTATTTGGAGATATCTCTCTTAATGAAGGAAGAAATTTTGTGAAAAAAGAAAAATATGATGCTAAACAAGGAAATAAATTAACAAGTAAAAAACTGTATAATACTATTAATGAAAGACTTCATTGAAGACAAGTACTTAGATAAAAGCTGCAAGGTAAAATGAGTTACTTGAGCAGTGCTGTCCAACCTACACACCTTTTAAATGTATTTGAATATTTTATATACAGCAGTAGTGTCTTTTTAATTTTGTTATTCGTGTTTCATATTTCATTATATCCTTCTTTTACTTTTCATGATTTTCTCTTTTATAGCAAAACCACCTTATAATCATTTAGTTATACGGCAAAAACGTATGTGGCAAAATGCTTGTGGCAAAGATACTTAGAACAAAAACTACCTAGAACTCTATTTTTGGGTTCTAAGAGAAGGCTCACACTTCACTTTCTCTGGGTAGTAGAAAGATGTTGCCCAATTCCATAAGGCATATACCCTGGCAATGTGGCTATTGCTTTTGGACTTCAAATGAAGTCAGCCTTGAAATATTTTTGAAATATATGCTTCATACTGCCAGAAACACGTTAAGTTGCATATAACTGGAAACATAGCCAATGATGTCTTCAACAAACAGGGGTTTGTCTTGCTCCCCAAGCAAGAAGTCAAGTGTGGGTAGTTGAAGGTATGGGTTCAGCTGCTTAAATGTACTACCAAAACCCCCAGGGTTTTGTTATCCTTCCATTCTTCTATCCTTAGCTGTTCCCTTTATTTCTTACCCTTGTCATCTCATGGAGATAGCCTGACACCAGTATCCTAACAAAGAAGACAGTGTTTTGTCTTCTCAGAAAGGAAGCTCTTCCTCAAACCCTCTCTCTTGAATGTCATTAGTCAGAAATGGACAGTCCATTTCTTGTGCTGAGTCCAAAGCAATTACCAGCAAATCAAATGAAATCTCCATGACTAACATAGACCAATTATGATTCATCCTCATGAACTGTGGGTGGGGACTTTCTCCTGAGACTACTTTTTAAATAAAGGTTTGTTTATAGAGAAGTGTGGCCCATTGAGTAGCCAACAAACTCATCTGCCACAGGTATATCCTACAAAATGTTTAATTCTTGGACTGGATATAGAGGGATGATAAGTCACACAAAATAGGAAGTTAGGAAAGGCAACAAAATAACCCAAAACACAAAGAATTCCTAAGTAGAGGTGTTGTAATAAACTTTGTGTTTAAATTTTGCTTACTTACATGTATTTATAGAGTGAAATTCCTATTGAGGCTAGTTTATTTTGTTCTTGCCTTCCTGGCTGAGAGTTCCAAGTGGCTGATGAATTAATGTCAAGGAAGGAGACTAGAGAGAAAAGACAAAGTCTCCAATCCCAAGTTTTTTACCTTTCTGTTCACCTCTGAACTTCTGGGTAGAGTTGATGAGGTTTCATCGGGGCATCTCCTGTTTAATGTATTCCCAGCATTTGTTTTTCACTTCTTCCTCAAAGGAAATCAGAGAGAAAGTTATTGTGACAAGAGAAATCGGCAAATGCACAGAGGTTCCTATCGTACCTCTTGCTTGTACCTGTCCTGTAAGACAGGTATTGATGCTAGACAGACATGTGGGGTGGATCTAATGACAATAGGCACATCCATTTCATAAAACACCCTAATAGACTTCAAAAAATAAACTGTAGTCTGATTAGTTGTAATGGGGTGCCACTTTTCTTCTTTAAAGTGGTTTGAGTAATCAGAGGTGCTGCCACCATGACTGATGGTGGATAGAACGGCATCTCTAAATAGTCCTTACTTTGGAGGAGAGAACAGTCTTAGATTTAGTTGACTCTGTACTCTTTATGTCTGCTTCCGCTTCATGTTGACATTTACCAGTCTACAGGAAGCCAGAATTTTGTACTATGGTCATAACTCCTTTAGACTGAAGCTAAATTTGTAAGTAAAGAATATACAAGAGATCTCTGAGGATTTTAAAAGTGCTTTCTTTTATATTTTCACCTGGTATAAAACACTGTGACTAGTATTACAGAAAAGGGGGCGGGGGAGGCTGCCATGGAAACTATACGAAGACCATAAATTGGCGAGAAGAAATATTGGTGTTTAAGTGACTAATAAATGGTAAATTACAAGGCTCAGGTTTAATGGGCATAACCAAGTCACTAGTTTCTTAATTTACATGATGAGTAGAAAGACATGTTTTTAGTCATGGTTGTAGTCCTGGTGTCTGGGGTGAAAGGGCAAGGAGCTGGGTTACGTGACTGGTTCTCAAACATGAGTGTGCATTATCATTTACAGGATTTGTTAAAACACAGATTGCTGGGGCCCACCCCATGGTTTAGGACCCATAAATCTGAACTGGGGCCTAAAAATTTCTATTTTAACAGGTTTGCTGATGAAACTAATGATTCTGGTTTAGGGTCCACAGTTTGGGAACCACTAGTTTACAATAGAAAGTGCGTGATTACATGACCACAAACCAAAAGATAGCCCAGATCTGAAGCTTTTTCTTTCCCTGCTTATTCATATGGCTATTTATTATGAGCTCCTTCTGGCAGAACCAATTATTACTCTCTCTTTTTCACCAGGATCTACTAGAGTGCTTGGCACATAATAGATAGTACATATTTACTGGGTAACCCACCCTCCATTAGCCCTCTTTGATAGCCCCACTGATGCCTGATTCAAATTCTCAGAACATTTCTATCTAAGGCAATTCCACCAACACAAAATTCTTCAAGTTCAATTCAAAAGAATGACTAAAAGAGATCATGTCTTTGGTTCCATGGATCACTTTATGCTTTCTTCGATTTGAAGACAAATGATCATTGCTGTGGTTGAAGAGAAACAAAATACAAGTATTTTTAAATTAATATATAATGTATTATTTGCCCCAGGGGTACAGGTCTGCGAATCATCAGGCTTACACACAAAATACAAGTATTAATACATTATAGTAAGTACAGATAAAAATAATAATCTTAGCTCCAGAAAGCAATGGCACTTGAATATCCAGGCTATTTTATAATGTGTCATGAAAAGTAATAATTTAACCTCCTAAATTTCAAGCAACTTCACTTCAACATTTTTATTCTTTTATTCAACTGGCATCTATTGCTCTTTCCAGGTGAGTTATTAGTCCTTTATTCTTCTTTGGTACCTGATAATACCTCTATTGTAGCACTTATCACACTTTATTGAAAAAAATTTTCATGTCTGTTTTCCACATATATAGTCCTTAAATATATATCTCTATGGATTACACTTGGTATTAGAAATATTTAAAAAATGAGCATCCCAGAGTCATTGCCTTAAAAAAAGTTTCCATTTGAGAAGATGAGACAAGAATGTACCTTAGTGTACTCACTTAGAACCACAAACACTAGTAATACTCTATGTATATTTTTACTTCACTAGAAATCTCAAACTGTTGGGTGGGGGGAAGATCCTATTCATCTTGAGAGCAAGGACAGAGTATCTCATGCAGTCTTGTAAAATGTCCTATTCGTAATAAATGGCCAATGAGTCATTGTTGAATTTAATGATATCATTTGACAGGCATACAGAAGGCTTCCCAGGGCAGGAACTGCATCATATCTATGTACATCCTTTGCATCGTGAACAGTGCCTTACATATAGTTAGGAAGTTGGTATACCTGAAAGTTCTCAGGTGCATTAACTTATTCAACTCTGATGTGTCTTAACACTATAAATGATTTACCACTCTAAGAAAAATAAACTCCTGCCTAATAATCTTAAAATCAGAAGTCTTGCACTGAGGTCCGGAAACTGCACAGTGATGCATTTAAAACAGCAACAAGGAAATGAAATGGGGAGGTTAAGTCTAAGCTGATACTAAAATAAAGTGTATGAAGATGAAATTATAGCTGGATAAGGAATTTTGTCAGATCTTTGCCTGGGCCTCATTGCACAGGCAAAGAATAGAATGATTAAAAAAATAATAATAAGAGCAAAGACATGGACTTTTTTCTACCTACGCTCCAAAACCAGAGGATTTGTGGGTGCTTAACATGAACTTCTGAAATGTTCATTGGCTAATGTCTCCGTAGTTATGGTTTATTAGCTTTGGCAGTATTCTTTTCTGTTTAAGTTCAGATCGGGCTGGTGTGCAAGGAATGACGATATTGAGGAATGTTTTTGAAAAATTCTACCTCAAATTGCCAACTAACAGGAAAAAAGATATTTCATGGATACATCTGAGTAACTGAAAGTTAAACTAATGTATTAACACAATAACTCCTACAATATATGAAGAAATGTATTAGATTCATCATTTTACTATGGAGCCAAGATATTTATAAGTCATAGTACTGAAAGAAGCATCAATTATCCATACTGACTTAATTTGCTTTATTCTCTGGAACTTACTGGTCGAGATGCATATGACCTTGTTAATGCAGCATGATTCTATAGGTTAGCATTTGGGACCTCTTGATCTGTGCCCTGATTTTGTGTGGTTTGATACAATGTGCCGCGTCAATTTCCTGAAAGTCTGGTGTTGCAGTATCAACACTTTCAGGGTCTAAATGTCTTGGACCAAATGAGAGGGAACCATTTATTTGTTTGGTGAAAAGAAGGAAGATAGGAATTTATACTTACACTTTGCAATCAATTATACACCCCTAGTGATGTCCATTCTGTCCATTTTCTATTAGAGGAAACCAACTCTTTCATTGTGAAATAAACCTAAATCATAGTATTGTTAAGTGAATAAGTCTGCATGGGTATATCATATTTAAAAAACCATTGTACATAATAGTGCTTTGTACTTTTTAAAATCTCCTCGCTTTATTTTTGATTCATTAAAAATCCACAGGTTTTCCTGGTTTTGAAAAATACTACACAGATGATATTTTACAGCATATAGGCTATAGAAACACACTTCTGGTCATCATTTCTTTTGGTGTTTAATGAACATGCAAAGTACTTCCTATCATGGGGAAACTTGAAAGCTTGAAAACATTTTTTTATGGTAAAAAGACTTCTCAGGGCTCCTGGGTGGCTCAGTTGGTTAAGCACCTGCCTTCACCTCAGGTCATAAGTCCTGGGATTGAATCCTGCTTCAGGCTCCCTGCTCAGTGGATAGCCTATTTCTCCCTCTCCCTCTGCCATCCCCCTGCTTGTGCACTCTCTCTTTCTCTCTCTCTCATAAATAAATAAAACCTTTAAAAAAATAAAGATTTCTCATATTCTGAAATGCTATATACCATGGGTATAGAGTAGATTCTCAGCAATATTCCTACCTCCCACACTTATAGCAGATGTAACTTCTTTTTTTGGTGAGTTCAGTCTCTCTTTCATATGTCTTCTCCATACGTGCTCCAGACAGCCACCATCAATTGATGGGTGGTGGCACTAAAATAAAACACTTTTGCCCTTTGGTTCAAGGTTTCATTTTCTCTCAACAATGAAACTCAGCATCTGAGATCCAAAGATGTATGTACAAACCCAGACTCCCAAGCAAAATTGATAAAACTTTAAGGCACACAGATTCCTCTTTCCCTAAAAATTCAAAAACTACTTGGCAGAATTTGCAATAAAGGAAACCAATTTTTTGTTGTTGTTGCTGTATTCCTCTCCTTTTTTTTTTTCACTTTTTTCCATCCAACTTGAAACTGATTTTAATTGCCATTCTGCCTGCAGAATGCATCGATATTTAGTTGATGATTTTCAACAATTACAGCAAGGTCAGTGTATTGATCCGAAGTAGGAGGAAATGTAAGTAACATTGACTGTCTTCTATTTGTCAGCATGGGTATCTTCTATATTTAAAAAAAATCCTATCTTTTTAACTTCACAACAATCCTTCTAGGGAGGAATAATAAGTCTGATATTTACTGTTGTGACCCTGTAGGACTGAATTACTTGCTCCTGTAGGATTGAATTACTTGCTCAAGTCATCCAGCCCTTAAGTGGCAAAGCCAAAGTCCAAACAAACTTAATGACTATATACAAGTTCCTTGGTTGTTTTATGAAACCTTAAAGATTTTATGTTCCTTTGCTTGTACTCTGTATGATTCCTAAAATGAATTAACAGAATCTGAATAAGTAAACCCATAGATTAGGCCTTCTGGATTCTTTCAACCATAGCCTTGAGATTTTTTTTTTAAGATTTTATTTATTTATTTGACAGAGATCATAAGTAGGCAGAGAGGCAGGTAGAGAGAAAGAGGGGGAAGCGGACTCCCCGCTGAGCAGAGAGCCCGATGTGGGGCTCAATCCCAGGACCCTGAGATCATGACCTGAGCCAAAGGCAGAGGCTTAACCCCCTGAGCCACCCAGGTGCCCCTAGCCTTGAGATTTTAGTTATGCCTATGTTCCTGTGTTAGGCAAGGAATTAAACCTGCCATTGTTGTAAAAAAAATTATTATTTATATTATATTTATATAATTTATATTTTAATATAAATTATAAAAATAATATAAATATATTTATATTTATATTATTTATATTATATTATAAAACTATATAAACATAATGTCATGTAATCTTAAAATGATGCTCGATGTAGAGTATTTTCTTTTAAATATGGGCTATTTTTATTTTTACATAGCCATAAAAAAAGAATGAGCGTTTGCCATTTGGGACAAGTTGTCCTAGAGACTATAATACTAAGTGAAATAAGTCAGACTGAGAAAGACAAAAACCATATGATTTCACTCATGTGTTTAATCTAAAAAACAAAGCAAATGAATAAACAAAGAAACAAAAGCAGAATCAAAAATGTAAATACAGAGAACAAACTGATGGTTGCCAGATGGGAGGGAAGTGGGGGGATGGGCAAAATGGATGAAGGGAAGTAGGAGATACAGGCTTCCTATTATGAAATGAGTAAGTCATAGAAATATAAGGCTTATGGAACAGTCACTGATATTGTAAGAGGGTTGTATGGTGACAGATGGTTGGATTCTTGTAGTCAGGATAGGATAAAGCATAGAGAAGGTGAATCACTATGTTTGTACATGTGGTAACATTGTCTATCAACTGTACTCAAATTTTAAAATTTTTAAATTATAAATAAGTAACTATTGGCTAATTTTGTTTTATGCATTTCTACTTAAATCTTAGAATTTTCTTATCAATGTACATAAAATTACCTGTTGGGATATTTGATTGAAATTTCATTGAATTTGTAGATCAGTTTATGCAGAAATGGTATATTTATGATATTAAGTTCTCTAATACATGGTCATATATACATAGAATACATAATATTCTACTTAGGTCTTCACTGAATTTTCTCAGCAGAGGTTTTATAAATCCTTTGTTAAGTTTATTCTTAAGTAATTAAGAATTTTAATTAAATAGTGTATCTTTTAAATTTTTATTTTCTTTTTTTTTAAGATTTTATTTATTTATTTGACACAGAGAGAGATCACAAATAGGCAGAGAGGCAGGCATAGAGAGAGGGGGAAGCAGGCTCCCCACTGAGCCGAGAGTCTGATGTGGGGCTAGATCCCAGGACCCTGAGATTATGACCTGAGCCAAAGGCAGAGGCTTAGCCCACTGAGCCACCCAGGCGCCCTAAATTTTTATTTTCTAATTGTTTTAAAAATCAGTATTTTATATTAGCCTTGCATCCAGTGTACTTGCTGAGTTCACCTGTCAGTTCCAGATCATAAATCCTTTGGGTTTTCCAATTAGAAAATATATAATTTATGAATTATGTCTACTCCTGCCGAGCAAAGAGCCCGATGCTGGACTCGATCTCAAGACCCCGGGATCATGACCTGAGCTGAAGGCAGGGGCTTATCCAACTGAGCCACCCAGGCATCCCATCCAGCACAATTTTTAATGGAAGTGGTGATATCATCAAGCATTGTAATCTCATTTCTACTTTCGGTGAGAAAGCTTTTAATATATCACCATTGTTGTCCTCTGTAGATTTTATGTTGGTACTACTTATTAGAAAATTATCATTTTATTGTATTATTATTATCATTTTATTATTATTGTGATCATTTTGGGGTGCCTGGGTGGCTCAGTGGGTTAAGCCTCTGCCTTAAGCTCAGGTCATGATCTCAGGGTCCTGGGATCGAGACCCGCATTGGACTCTCTGCTCAGCGGGGAGCCTGCTTCCACCTCTCTCTCTGCCTGACTCTACCTACTTGTGATCTCTCTCTCTCTCTGTGTCAAATACATAAATAAAATCTTAAAAATAAATTATCATATTACTTGTAGTTTGGTAAGAAATTTTTATATTTGTTTAGTCATGAATAGGTATTTAATTTTATAAATTTTTTTCCATATTTTTAATTAATCACGTATTTTTTCTCTATTCTGTTAAGGTGATAAATTACATTGGTTGGGGGTTTTATTTATTTATTTATTTATTTATTGGGGTGCCTGGGTGGCTCAGTTGATTAAGTGACTGCCTTGGGCTCAGGTCATGATCCTGGAGTCCCAGGATCAAGTCTGGCACTGGGCTCCCTGCTCGGCAGGGAGTCTGCTTCTCCCTCTGACACTCCCCCTTCTCATTCTCTCTCTCTCTCAAATAAATGAATTTTTAAAAAGATTAAATAAAAAAATAAAATAAAAGATTTATTTATTTATTTGAGAGAGAGAGAAAGAAAGAGCAGGGGAGGGGCAGTGGGAGAGAGAGAGAGATAGAGAAGTCGCAAGCAGGAAGAACCTGACATAGGGCTTGATTTCACAACCGTGTGATCACAACCTGAGCGCCTGAGCCAAAACCAAGAGTTGGACACTTAAATGACTACAACACCCAGGCACCCTGGCTTTTTTTTTTTTTTTTTTTTTTAATGTTAAACCAACTTGGCACTTCTAGAATGAACCCTGCTTGATTGTGATGTACTTTTTTATTTTTTAAGATTTTATTTACTTATTTGACAGACAGAGATCACAAGTATGCAGAGAAGCAGACAGAGAGAGAGGAAGGGAAGTAGTCTCCCTGCTGAGCAGAGAGCCCGATGCGGGGCTTAATTCCAGGACCCTGAGATCATGACCTGAGCTGAAGGCAGCGGCTTAACCCACTGAGCCACCCAGGCGCCCCTGCGATATACTTTTTAAAATAATTTGTTCCTGGGTTTGATGTCTTTTTTCTAATGTTTGTATTTATGTTCTTAAGACTGATGACCTTTAGTTTTCTTTTCTTAGGATGTCCTTGGACAGGTTTTTATAACAAGATTATCCTTACTTCATAAAACAAGTTGGGAAGAATTTCTTTCTTTTCAGTTCCCTGAAGAACACTACTGTTTTTAAATATTTGGAATATTGTTAGCAGTGAAATCACTAAACAACATCCGTAGAGGTTTCATTTTTTATTATAGTTTCAACTTTTAAAGCAAATATTAGACAACTTAGTTTTTCTATAACTTCTTGTATTAGGGCTTAATAAGTTATACTTTTTACCCTTGATCTTAGCCAAAAGGCCGAGAAGCAATGATAAGTTGTGCTTTTTAAGCAATTTGTCCTTTTCATGTAAATTTTTAAAGTTTATGGATAAAGTTAAAGATAAATGTCTTCTTATGATCCTTTTAATCTTTATAGGATCTATAATGATGCCCTCTTTTTCATTCCTTATTTTGGTAATATTTTGTGTTCTTTTGTTCTCTTTTGATGTGTTACTAGTAATACGAATTTCATTAGTCTTTTCCAAAAAAACAGCTTGTGATTTTGTTGACTTTTCTTCTTTGGTGCTTTTTTTTTCTGTTTTATTCATCTCTGCTCTTCTCATTATTATCTCCTTCCTTTTAATTTCTTTGGGTAAAATTTCCTTTCAGACTTATTCATATAGGATTCTTAAATCATTGATTTTTAGGCATTTTCCTCCTCCATACATTTGGTTTCATATTTCTTTTTTCTAACCACAGTATTAGCTGCACTCCACAAAAGGTAATGTGAAGTATTTTCATCATCATTCAAAGTATTGTTGACTTTTGTTGGGATTTTCTCATTGACTTAATGATAGTTCTGAAATATGGTTTAGAATTTTTTTTTTTTTAAATGTAGAAGTACATAGATTTTATTTTTTTATGTTAATTTTGGCTTAATACCAGAGTGGTCAGGAAACACTCCAAATTATTTCAACTCTTTAAAACTGACATTTTTCCTGTGGCCCAGCATTTTATCAGTATTGGCAATCTTTCCAAATGCACTTGTAAAGGATGTCTATTCCTTTATTATCAACTGTAGTGTTTCATATATGTCATTACGAAGGTCGAATTTGTTAGTGCTATTATTCAAACTGATTTTATCTTTACCAGTGTTTGTCTTGTTCTATCACTTTGTGAGTGAAATATCTTAAAATTTCCTTTTCCAGTCTGTGTATTTGTCTATTTCTGATTTTAATTCTGTCAGGTTTTACTATAGTACAATTTATCTTATGTGTTTTGAAATTTATAATTATTACATCTTCCCAGTGGTTTGGCCCTGTTATCATTATGAAATGGTTCTTTTTATTTCTAGAAATGCCTTTTGCTTCCTTATTTTTACAAATGCTATGACAGCTTTCTTTTGGCATCTTAAGCTAATGTTTGTGATATGTATATTTTCCTCTTTTGCCTTTATACTATTTTTGTTGTTGTTCTTTTTAAGTAACACACAGTTTATTTTCAGGCTGACCTGAAAAATCTGTTAATCAGAACTTTTAGACCACTTACAATTGCTGTAATTCCTGGCATGTTTCTGTATGTCTGTTGCCTAATAATTTGATTTCTGCTCTCCCACCTTTACATGTTCCTTTTCTGATTCCTTTTGGACACTGCTTTTATTGCATTTTTTCTTAATTTTCCACTCTTGTTATACATTATTTTAAAATATTATTTTGGGGGCCCCTGGGTGACTCAGTGGGTTAAAGCCTCTGCCTTCAGCTCAGATCATGATCCCAGGGTCCTGGGATCAAGCCCCACATCGGGCTCTCTGCTCAGCGGGGAGCCTGCTTCCCCCTCTCTCTCTGCCTGCCTCTCTGCCTGCTTGTGACCTCTCTGTCAAATAAATAAATAAAATCTTTAAAAATAATAATAAAAATAAAATATTATTTTGCTTTACTTGTATTCTTTCTTTTTTTTTTATACTCAAGTTTACAACATGGATCCTTAACATTAGAATCTAATATAAACAGTTAATCTTTAACTTAACTCTAATAGAAATTAATACTTTTACCACATCCTACATTATATTAGAGCCTCAAATCTCACTATAACCTTTTACTGCTCCTACTTTTTAAAAATTATTATTGTATGACATTTTAGTTCTATATTTTTTTTAATCCTACCAAATATTTTTACTGTTTTGTGTGATCAGTATTCATTTAGATTTATGCACATTATTGCCCATTCTTTTTGGTCTTCATTTCTAACTACAGTTTTATATTTCTCTTGGATCAGGACAAGTTTTTTTTTCATCCTGAGGAGCTCCCTTTAGTATCGCTTTTAGTATATTTCTGCTGTTGACAAATTCTCTATTTTTTTTTTCTGTCTAGAAATGCCTTCATTTCACCTCCACTTTTAAAAGATATTTCTGATTTGTACAGAAATCTAAGTTGGCAGTTTATTCTCTTTCAGAACTTTAGAGTTCCTGCCACATCCTGTGGCTTCCATCATTCCTGTTGAAGGAAATAAGTCTTTCATTCTGTGGTTGATTTTAAGACTGACTTTTATTTTTAGTGTTCACTAGTTTCTTGTGAGGTACTAGGTGGGTTTCCTTTATTGTTTTTAAGCTACTGCATGGGGTCATATGGCTTCTTAAAGCTCTAACTTGATGTCTGTTTGCATTTTGGGGAAAATCTCTGACAGACTCTTCACTTAACTGCTTTTGCTCCATTCTTTCATTCCTCTCTAGCTGGACTTCAATTATATATTATTAAACATTTATATCCTGTATTCTGGGTGGTTCAGTCAGATAAGCATCCAACTCTTGATTTTGGCTCAGTTCATAATCTGAGGATTATGGGATCGAGCCACGCTCCATGCTCACTCAGCAGGAAATCTTCTTGAGATTCTCTTCCTCTCCCTCTGCGCCTCTGCCTGCTCTCACATTCTCTCTCTCTCTCTCTCTCTCTCTCTGGAATAAATAAATCTTTTTTTTTTTTAAGCTTGTATCATATCCTACATGTCTTTAATACTCTATTTTTGCCTTTCTTTTATCTTATGCATGAATTTTGTTACTTTCTACTACCTGTCTCCCAGATCATAAAATTTTCTCTCTTGAGTTTCTTGTGCCACTTAATCAATTAAATTAAGTTCTAAATTTTAGTCCTTTAGTCATGTTTTTCTGTTCTGCAGTTTCTGTTTTAAACTTTTTTCTTGTAATATATTTTCTTGAATACATTAATAATCTTTGTGGCACCTGGGTGGGTCAGTCGATTAAGCATCTGCCTTCCGCTCAGGTCTTTTGACAGTGTCTGCTTCTCCCTCTCCCTCTCCCCCTGTTCATGCTCGCTCTCTCTCTCTCTCTCTTTCCTCTCAAATAAAGAAATAAAATCTTTTAAAAAATGTTTAATATAATAATCATAATGATCCTAAAGTCAGTAACTCATAACTTCGATAGTTGAGTCAACTGTGTATACTTTTCTTTCTCCCCCCTCCCCAAAGTTCAGTATGTTTTATTGATGTAAAAAAAATGCACCTCCTGGGCCACTCAATATTCAAATACACAAGGACCCTGTTAGATCTGTTAGGCACAACCACCCCAAGGGAGGATGGAGAGGGCCATGGAGACAGTGTTAAGTACTGTATACATTATCTACCCATTAGAAGGAATCTTCTTCCCAAACTAGTTCTGAATGGCAGACTGTTATGGAACTGTAACTACTGAATTCAACCATGTAAACTAGCAATTTTACTTACAAGAAAATATAGCTCAATATAGAAAATATTTTTTAAGCTAACTGTGCATATTTTTCTATTGTCTTTTTTTTTTTTCTTGGTCCTGCTTCTTAGTGCACTTGGTTTTAAGTTTGAGTAAATGTGGGCTCTGGATGGTGTTTTTTTCCTCCTTGGAAATGACCTCTGTCCTCCTGCTAGTAGCAGAGGGGTATGTAATCTCAACTCTAAGAACCTGAGCCAACTTGAAGTTCTTTACCAGTCTTTGTTTGGGTCTTCCTGTTTCTTCTCTGACTCCCAGGCTGAAGCCCTTTAAGTTCCAACTAAGTGCCTGAGGTGTTCCCAAGGACCTTTGCTTCTATAAGCCATGAATTCCAACTTTTATATCTCTAATACTTTGAGTTTGTCAATATTTTCACCGTATATTTTAGCTGCTTTTAACGCTCCTTATTAGCCTTATGCCCTACACAGCTTAGTCAAAAAATGCTTAAGAGGGCAAATGGTACTTGATATTGGCTACACTCTTGTGTCCTTACATCCCAGGAATATTGTCTGTCTTACATCCTGACTCACATCCTGCATCCCTTAGCAGCCTCAAACCTCCAGTTCTGTCTCTCTGTCCCTGAGTTTGCTTAAACTCTGATGACCTCTCTCTCACCATTTGTTTTGTAAGCCTGATGCATATTTTTGAGTACTGCTGAGTCCCCCAAGAGGAAAAGTGGCATTAAGGAAACTGTACTAATATCAACTTGCTTCTCATCTTCCTGCAGTGTAGACCCTCATGTCCTGGCTGGTTCATTATTAGTCCATTCTTCCAAATAGTTCATTTTTGTATTATGTTCAGTTTTCCAATTCAGTGGGAGTATTAGCCTTCTGCAAGCCATATCTCCAAGCCAAAAGCTGATACCTATGTGATTATCTTTTCTTTTGTATACATGCTTCAGTCAACCATTGAGTTCTGAAGATTTTATTTTTGCTTAAACACTCCAGACCTCTGGATTCCTAAATGTTTTTCTAAGAGTAAGAAACAATATTTAGGGGCGCCTGGGTGGCTCAGTGGGTTAACCGCTGCCTTCGGCTCAGGTCATGATCTCAGGGTCCTGGGATCGAGTCCCACATCGGGCTCTCTGCTCGGCAGGGAGCCTGCTTCCCTCTCTCTCTGTCTGCCTCTCTGCCTACTTGTATCTCTCTGTCAAATCAATAAATAAAATCTTTAAAAAAAAAAAAAGAAACAATATTTATTTTTTATGAAACTAAGCCCATAATTGCAGATACTACTTGAGAGTGTACGTATGAAAATGGAAAGGGACAGAAAGAGGTGCACTGTTGCCTTGTGACACAGGCAAAGGGAGAAAGTTTGTGTTTTCAACTTCCTCTCTTTACCTTCTCTGCTTCCCTTTACCAAACTAGCACAATGTAATCCTTTCCAAATTTACCTTCCAGAGCATGACTCCAGTGTTGCATCTCAAAAGACATGTTAACATTTTAATATAGAGAGAGTTTTTCCAACAGATACCAGTTACATAGATTACATTATGAATGGGGACTCTTTCAGTCATACAATTGTGTTCCTGGGTCAGGGCTTTCTTCAAAGCACCTAGCTTGGGTAATCCTAGCACAGTGTTCCATGCTCCAGACTATGTTCCTTTATAATAACTCTTTCCTTCCCCTCCCTCTGTTCCTGTCTGTCCTTTGCATCTTGTTTGCTGATGACTAGAAGGTTAAATTTTATAGCTGATATATAGTGTAATCTCAACAGGTTAGTGTGTTACTCTTCTCAGAATAGTATTCATTTTTTTTTAAAGATTTTATTTATTTGACAGAGAGATCACAAGTAGGCAGAAAGGCAGGCAGAGAGAGAGAGAGAGAGGAGAAAGCAGGCTCCCTGCCAAGCAGAGAGCCCGATGCGGGGCTCGATCCCAGGACCCTGGGATCATGACCTGAGCCGAAGGCAGAGGCTTAACCCACTGAGCCACTCAGGCGCCCCAGAATAGTATTCATTTTTAAAGAGTTCCAGTAGTCATTAAAAATTTCCAGTAGAAAGGAATGACTTTCACATTGTCTGATTTTAACCTGCATACTGGTGGGGATAATAGAGACTTTAGGCTGAATTTAGGTGGTAAATACTTAATCATAATGTCAACCAGTCCATCATATATATCTTAGAACTAGCACGAAGATTGGTAATTATGTGTTGCACAGTTTTGCATATGTTATGTATTTCTCTTTGGTTCCTGAACAGTCTTAAGCCTTGTGTTCAGTTGGACTTAACAGAACTTAAACTTTGGAATTTTTGAGTGTATGGTAATATTTAGATCAAGTCACATTTTACTATAGTAGGTATAATAAAAATGTCTTTATTTTTTAATATTTTGCAACACATTTTTCAATGTTGGTGATACTTTAAGTCATTCCAATTAACTGTTGAATCACTTGTCCTTCCATATCCTAGTACTTAATTATTCACAGTGTCAGAAATTCAATTTAATTATTTTACAAGGTAAAATTGAGTAGCCTACCTCATGAGAAACATATTATGAATGTCTTATTGCACTGAAAAAAATGAATAACCTTGTAATAAATTTTTATGACTTCCATAAAGAACTACTTAAAAAAAATTTTAAAAAGCAAAGTATATGAATACTTTAGTTCTGTTTGTGAAGAATAAAAGCAAGAAAGCAGTGTTGAGAGGGGTATATGCACATCTTTTGGTGAATCTGGAAATGTTATGTGCCTTAATGTAGTTAATTATGGAGTATCAGGAAAAAGCATGATGAGATCTACCCCTTTTCTGATAGTTAATTTTCTACAGAAATAGAATAGGGATATATATATTCCTTTTTAATAAAAACATTATTACTTATAAAATAATATATATTACATATAAAATAAATATAACAAATACTAAAACATTAATAAATATATATAAATAAAACATAAATAAATAAAATAAAAACATTCTTATTTATAAAATAAAGCACAGAGTAAGAAAACTACCTGTGAGAAAAAAGAAAGAAAACTACCTGTAACACAATGAATATAACACATGATTTGTTACATGCAGAATAAAGAATCATTATATCATCATGAATTATTAAAAGGTAAACCATCACAAAGCTCAAGAAATAGAGTTTTACCAGCCAGTCCAGAAGCTCGCCACTTTCCCTATCTCAGTCACAACCCCTTCTTTCCTTTGTAAAAGTTAACTGCTCTTCTGATTCTCATAGTAATGATTTCTTTGCATTTCTTTATTTTTTTTAATTAATTTATTTATTTGAGAGAGCCCACAAGCTGGGGGGTAGGGGGAGGAAGAGAAAATCTCAGGCAGATTCCCTGCTGAGCACAGAGCACGATGTGGGCCTCCATACCAGGACCCTGAGATCATGACCTGAGCTGAAATCAAGAGTCCAACACTTAACCAACTGAGCCACCGAGGCCCCCTCCTTTTATTACTTTAAACATTTTCACCCAAGTGTGTATCATTAGTGTCTTTCTAAACATCGTAATCAATTTTGTCCATTTTTAAGAGGTATTTTTAAAATCTGTCTTACTCTAAATATTCCCTCACATCTCTTTTTATGTCCTTGCTCTTCATTCGTTAAATGACCCAGGTCATTTGACCTGTAGAAATCCTATACCCAGAATTTTGCTGACTGATGATGTATCCTTGTTTTAGTGTATTAATTACTTCCTTGGGAATGGTTAGGCAATTTGGAAATCTTGTGAACCTTGGGCTAATAAGAGAAGCCATTCATCATTCACTAGTATCTGCAAATGTGATTTCCAAGGTGATGAAAGGCTTTTGCACCATCCCTGAAAAGGAGTGTATGTGTGTGTTTCAGATGGGCAGTTTGTGTGAAGCTTTTCTGTAATTTTGAGAGATAATCATAAATGAATACAGTCAAGTTTGGTTTAATGAATGGCTAAGATCTGTGTGCTTAAGCACAAGGATGTGAGTTTCTGGCTGTCTCTCTTTCTGATTACTTCACTGTGTTAACTAGGGAGACAAAGGAAGGTAGACCAACATAGTGAATTAATATCCCTTAGGACACCATTTATCAAAATCTGTTTTGAAGACTATTAACAGGAATTGATATGTTAATGCATGCCCCCCCACCGAAAAGGTGTCTGTAGTTTAATAAGTTAGGAAAATGCAAAGTTAGAGTACCCATGAGCATATTAAAGTTACTGAAAAATTCTGTATTAAATAAACTTGTTTAATTTTGGTTATTCTTCAAAATATCCTTCACAAGAGAGGTGTTTTGTTTGTTTCCACTGAATATCTAACAGTATCTTTTTTTTCTTTCTTTCTTTCTTTTTTTTTTTTAAGAAACCCATGACGGGCTTTTTTTTTTCTTAAGATTTTATTTATTTATTTGACAGACAGAGATCACAAGTAGGCAGAGAGGCAGACAGAGAGAGAGAGAGAGAGGAGGAAGCAGGCTCCCTGCCGAGCAGAGAGCCCGATGCGGAACTTGATCCTAGGACCCCGAGATCATGACCTGAGCCGAAGGCAGCGGCTTAACCCACTGAGCCACGCAGGCGCCCCTGAATACCTAACAGTATCTTGTGGTACATGTATTTACCATAAATAACCTTTGGGAAGTTCTCCTCAGGTTGCATTGAATCTGTAGATCAAATTGGGAACACAGCTATCTTAAAAATACTGTCTTCTGGGGTGCCTGGGTGACTCAGTGGGTTAAGCCGCTGCCTTCGACTCAGGTCATGATCTCAGGGTCCTGGGATCGAGTCCCGCATCGGGCTCTCTGCTCAGCAGGGGGCCTGCTTCCCTTCCTCTCTCTCTGCCTGCCTCTCTGTCTACTGTGATCTCTCTCTGTCAAATAAATAAATAAAATCTTTAAAAAAAGAAAAATACTATCTTCTGACCCATGAACATAGAATGCCTTTCCATTTATTTAGATCTTCTTTATTTCACCAATGGTGTATAGTTTTCAGAGTATACATTTTATATTTCTTTTGTTAAATTTATTCCTACATGCTTTATTCTCTTTGATACTATAATAATTGGAATAATTTTCTTAATTTTCACTTTTGATTATAAATCGTAAATATATAGAATTACAATAAACTTTTTGTATGTTGGGATTATGTTCTGCAGTCTTGTTAAAGTTATTTATTAGTTGCAATAATTCTTAGAATTTTCCTCAGGATATTTTAGACACATAATCATATCATCTGATAACATTTTATTTCTTCTTTTCCAATCTAGATGTCATTGATTTCATTTTCTGGCCTAATTGTGCTAGAACCTTTAGTACAATATTGAATAGAGGTTGTAAAAGTAGACATCCTTCTCTTGTTCCTTATACCAGGGAGAAAGTATTCAATCATGGTGTATAATCCTTTTTTTATACTGACAGATTTGGTTTGCTGGTATTCTGTTGAGGAGTTTTGCTCCTGTATTCTTAAGAGATGTTGGTGTGTAGTTTCTTATGATGTCTTTATCACGTTTGTGTTATTAGAGCCTCCTAGAATACATAAGGAAGTGTTCTTTCCTTTTTTTATATTTTGTGAAGAACTGGTATTAATTTCCCTTTAAATCTTAAGCAGAATTCAGCAGTGAAGACATCTGGGCTTGGGCTTTCCTTTGTGGGTAGTTTTCTTTATTACTAATTCAGTCTTTTTGCTTGTTAAAAATCTATTCATTTTATCTACTTCTTCTTGAATCGGTTTGGGTAGTTTTTGTCTTTTATTTCAGTATATTATCTAATTTATTGGAATACATTGTTCATAGTATTCCTTAATAATCATTTTTATTTCTGTAAGGTTGTTAATGATGTCCTTATCTTTCATTCCTGATTTTAATAATTTGAGTTTTCTCTCTTCTTTCATTGGTAAGTGTAGGTAAACCTGTGTTCCCCTTTTTTCCAGCTTTATTGAGGTATAACTGACATATAGCATTGTGTAAGTTTAGGGTATACAACGTATTGATTTGATACACTTATATATTACAAAGTGATCACCAGAATAGTTTTAGCTTTACCTCCATCACATCACATAATCATCATTTTCCTTTTTGTGGTAAGAACATTTAAGATCTGTTCTAGCAACTTTCAAGTATATACAATAGTATTAGAAGTAAAATCACTATCTTGTACATTAGATCTCCAGAACTTATTCATTTTAGAGCCAGAGGTTTGTACTCTTTAAAAGATTTATCATTTTTTTTTGTTTTGTTTAAGATTTTTTAAATTTATTTGATAGAGAAAGAGACCACAAATAGACAGAGTGGCAAGCAGAGGCAGAGGGAAAAGCAGACTTCGGGTTGAGCAGGAAGCCTGACGTGGAGCTCAATCCCAGGACTCTGGGATCAAGACCTGAGCAAATGTTTAACTGACTGAGCCACACAGGCACCCCAAAAGATTTATCATTTTTGTTGATTTTTTTAAAGAACCAATTTTTTTGTTTCATGAATATTCTCTATTGTTTTTCTGGTTTTATTTTGGTTTTTTTAATATCCAATCTAATCTTTATTACTTCCTTCTTTCTGTATGCTTTGGGGTTAGTGTGTCCTTTCCCTTCAGTGTGTTAAGGTGGTAAGTTATTATTTTATCAATTTGGGATTATTTTATTTTTTATTATAAACATTTATAGCTCTAAAATTCCCTCTAAGCTCTGCTCTTATAGCTGTATTTCATAAGTTTTGGTGTTCTGTGTCTTCATTTTCATTCATCTCACAGTATTTTCTAATTCACTTCTAATTTCTTCTTTGATTCACTGATTATTTTGAAGTGTTTTGTTTAATTTCCATATATTTGTGGGTTTCCCAAATTTCTCTCTCTGATTGATATCTAATTTTATTTCATTATGTTTGGAGAATATTATCAATTTTGTTTTATGGTTTAGCATGTGGCCTATCCCAGAGAATGTACCATGGAAGATTTTATACTCCGCTGCTATTGTTGGGTAGATGTCCATTAAATCTAGGTGGTATATAGTGTTGTTGAAGTCTTTATTTCCTTGTTCTTCTGCCAGTTGTTCTATCTGTTATTTAAAGTCAAATACTGATGGGGCACCTGGGTGGCTCGGTTGGTTAAGAGACTGATTCTTTTTTTTTTTTTTTTTTTTATAAACATATAATATATTTTAATCCCCAGGGGTACAGGTCTGTGAATTGCCAGGTTTACACACTTCACAGCATTTACCATAGCACATACCCTCCCCCATGTCCATAACCCCACCTCCTTCTCCCAGCCTCCCCTCCCCCCAGCAACCCTCAGTTTGTTTTGTGAGATTAAGAGTCACTTATGGTTTGTCTCCCTCCCAATCCCATCTCGTTTCATTTATTCTTCTCCTACCCCCTTAACCCCTCCATGTTGCATCTCCACTTCCTCATATCAGGGAGATCATATGATAGTTGTCTTTCTCTGATTGACTTATTTTGCTAAGCATGATACCCTCTAGTTCCATCCATGTCATTGCAAATGGCAAGGAGACTGATTCTTAATTTCAGCTCAAGTAATGATCTCAGGGTTGTGGGGTTGAGCCCCACATGAGGCTCCATGCTCAGGGCCAAGTCTGGTTAAGATTCTCCTTCTAATCTCTCTCTAATCCAGGTGCCGCGGAGTTTTGTTGTTGTTGTTGTTGTTGTTTTAAGATTTTTATTTATTTGTTTGACAGAGAGACCACAAGTAGGCAGAGCAGCAGGCAAAGAGAGGGGGGGAAGCAGGCTCCCCACTCAGCAGAGAGCTCCATGTGGGTCTTGTTCTCAGGACCCTGAGATCATGACCTGAGCCAAAGGTAGAGGCTTAACACACTGAGCCACCCAGACACCCCTTGTTTTTTTAATCCAACTGGCAATCTTGGGTTTTTTGCTTGGTTTATTTAATCCATTTACACTTAATGTTATTATTACTATAGTTGGATTTACATTTGTTGTGTTACTTTTTGTCTTATATATGTCTTGTGTAATTTTTGTTTCTCTATTCTTCCTTTAATGCTTTCTTTTGCTTAATCATTTTCTAATGTAACATTTTAATTCATTTAATGATTTTTCAAAATGTATTGTTGAGGAGCACGTGGGTGACTCAGTGGATTAAGCCTCCGCCTTTGGCTCAGGTTGTGATCTCAGGGATCACAGCCCCACATCGGGCTCTCTGCTCAGTGGGGAGCCTGCTTCCCCCTCTCTCTCTGCCTGCCTCTCTGCTTACTTGTGATATCTCTCTGTGTGTCAAATAAATAAATTAATAATATCTTTAAAAAAATTTATTGTTGAGTCTTTTTCTTATTTTTTGCTGTAGGGCTTAACATATACATCCTAACTTAGCAGAATCTACATCAGATTTATATATTAACTTAATTCCAGTATGAGATAGAAATGTTCATCCTCTGTAGCTCTACTCCATTTTCCTCTGTTTTGTCCTATCATGATTATACGTGTGCATCTCTGTGTCACAAACTCAACAATGCATTGTTATAATTATTATTGCATACAATTTTTTATCTTTATGGGAAGGTAAGCGAGAAAGGAAAGCAAGTGTATATTTGTAGCACTTATTATATCTTATTTATCAATAACTATTTATTTATCATTTCTGGTTTTGTATTTGCTCTTGTGGATTCAAGTTACCATTTAGTGTCATTTCCTTAATTCAGTACAGTTTTATTTTCACTTTTTTTGTGTGTGTGTGCTGTTTTTGGCAAATTTATTACATTTCTGTATGTAATAGGCCCAGCAATATGATTATGTACATTTGGGACTTGTTTTTAATTCTCGATTTTTTAAATCTTGTAACTTTATGATTTAGTTAATCAGTTAAAATCATGTAAATTAAGTGGTGTTTATACTCAAAATTTTCTTTTGATTAAGAGAAGGTCTACATTACAACAACTTCTTTTTCATCTTCAGTGAAGTATTAACCTGATGTTAGTTTCAGATGTACAACATAGTGATTCCATAATTCTATGTGTTACTCATTGCTCACCATAAGTGTAGTACCATTTGTCACCATACAAAATCATTACAGTATTATTGACTATATTCCCTGCGCCATACTTTCCATCTCCATGACTTATTTATAATATTATATACATATTGCTTTATACAACCACTCTGTAGGTCAATTTAGAGAAGAAAGGAGAAGAGATGCATCTAAAATGCCTTTTACAAATATGTACTTACCTTTACCAGTGCTTTTGGTCTTCTTATCTTATATGTCTGAATTACTCTATAGAGTTATTGCTTTTAGGCTGAAAAACTTCTTTAGTATTTCTTGTAACACAGGTCTGCCCACAACACACATTCTTTCAGTTTTTAGTTACCTGAAATCTTTTCATTTTCTCTTATTTTTGAAATAAGATTTTTCTGCATTTATGATTCTTGGTTGACAGTTTTTCCTTTGAGCACTTTGCTGTTTTACTCTCACTTCGGCTATATCACTGTCATTTTGGCCTCCATTGTTTCTGATGAGAAATCAACTATTAATTTCATTGAAGTTCCTTTGTAAGTGACAAGGCATTTTTCCTTTATTGATTTCAAGATTTTCTTCATATCTTTGGCTGTCTGCATTTTTATTAGGAATTGTGTCTGTGTTGATCTCTTTCTGTTTATTCTACTTGGATTTCATTGAGCTTCTCAGATTTATAAATTTTCATTAAATTGGAGACATTTACAGTCATTATTTCTTCAAATATTTTTTCTTCTTTTTTCTCTAATCTATTTCTAATACTTGATTTTGTATATGTTGTTGAGTTTAATGATGTCCCACATTTCTTTGAGACTCTATTTCTCTTCATTCTCTTTTCGCTCTATTCTTTGTATTACATAATCTCTGTCAATTCATCTTAAAATTTGCTAATTCATTCTTCTGCCAATTCAAATCTACTGTTGAGCACCTCTAGTGAATATTTCATTTCACTATTGTTATTGTTCTTTTCAGCTCCAAAATTTCCATTCTATTCTTTCTTAAAATTTCTAGCCCTGTATTGCTACTCCCTATTTGATGAGACATTGTCTTCATACTCTTCGTTAATTATGGTTTACTTTAGTTCTCTGAACATATTTATAATGACTAATTTTAAGTGCTTGTCATTTCAATCTAACTTTGGATTGCTCTTGCAGGCAGTTTGCATTGCTTGCTTTTCCCCTCTATGTATAGGTTACATTTTCCTGTGCTATGTATGTATCATAATTTAGGTTAAAAATAGGACACTTTAGGGATTCTAGGTACTTGTTCCCCTCATTCTTCTTTGGATATTGTTACTGTTATTTGTTTGTTTATTTGTTTAATGACCGGTTGGATTATTTTCATCTACTCTTCCGCCCTTCCGACCCCTTCCCAACTTCAAGTCTCAGGTGTTGCTCCTCAGAGGGTTTAGTATTGGGTGTGCTTACAGTAAGTAGTTTTAGCAATGCTCTTTCACTGCTTCTTTCCCTGACTGCACTCATCTGTGAAGCTCCAATAATTGCTGGGTGATTGCTCCATTGTTTTCAGTAATGTTCTGTAGTATAAATTGTGCCATACACTGATCTACTTAAATTCAGGTTCCCTTGCAGAGATAGTGTTTGAGGCCAGTTTCTGAGATTTGTTCTGACCCCACAATGGCTCTTCTTAGCTTTTCTTTTCTGTGGTTCCCTCTGATAAGCTAGCTGGTCTCTGGATTAATTTATATCTGTAATGAAGCTACCATCCTACTCTTAATTGCTTTCCACCAAAGCCTCCATTATTTTTGAGTATGCTTAGTCCTGAACTTGCATTTTGTTTCAAATAAAGTCACTTCTTTTCTCTCTCAGGGATCTCATTTATGGCTGCCTCTTCCCCTGGGCAAAATCTCTGAGGCAGGGGTTTAGAGCTGGGTCTGGGAACAGTGGTATGCTTTTCCCTGAGTGACTTCTGCTTTAGCTACTGGGCAGTGGGTGCGAGTGGTACCCTCTAGTCTTTTTTGCTTGCTTCTCCTAGTCTGGAATCTCAGACCTATGAATGAGCTAGAGCTAGTGCCCCAGTATTCTTAGAGTCCCAACACATAAATGTAAAGATTCTTTCCACACATGGGGGCTGGGCAAAAAAAGGGAGACCACAAACTGTGGGTGGCACTTACTAGGAACATAGCTATGCAACAAGTAGTATGGGGTGCAGTGAGAAATATGGATGTTCTGCTTCTGTTGAAAAGACACTGCAGTCTTTGATGGGGAGCTTGAGCAAAAGGGAGCCCTGTGTGCTTTGCCTTGCGGTTTCTGTCACATTAGCTAAGGAAGCAGGGAGAAGGGAATGAGTTGTGCTTCAAATGGCACAGATTACTGCTCTTCTTAATTTTAGTAGATTTTCTTAAAGAAGCATTTTTTCACTTGCTATGTATCTGTAGGATCATTTCCAGAGACTATAAGTGTTTTTAAAAATATGACTTCAATAATATATTAAGCCCTATGTAGAGGGAATCATAACCTCTGAATTCTATGTCCTCTATTCTTCTGTTCCATTTCCTGCTCTTTCTCTATACATAACCATTATCTTGAATTTAGAGTTCCACGTCTCTATCAAATTTGTATAATTTATTACATATGTATGTATTCTGAAACAGGAAACATGATTCCTTCTGGTATAGAATAAGATAAATACTAAGACAGTGAGCAGGTTTCATAAATAAAAGATATTTAGCTCTTGCTTGAAAAAACACCAATAAACACAAGAATATTCACAAAAAGTAGCCTTAAAGTTCATCATTTATAAGTTAGAAAAAAAAAATCACCTCATTGTTATGTAAAAATATCTGAAATGACATGAAAGCCCACAGACACTAATTGATAATCGCATCTAGATTATGAAGTGGTTCAAGGATTCTGGTTTCCTGGAGTTATAGTGCCCTGATAAAACACTGTGGAGTGTGAATGTGCACCTTTCTCCATCCAAACCTAGCAAACTCCACTCTGCATGAACACTTGAGGCCCAGACATAGTAATACTAATGTAGGAAAGCAGTGGATGATGGTTATCTGGAATGGATAGCAGTTTAAGAGAGATGGGTAATTATTTCAAGAGGTAAAAGGAACAACAGAGAAGTGTATGATAAAGTCCAGAGTCAGTAACTTTTAAGGGACCCAAGTTGGGAACCAGAGAAAGTAGGAGGGTAGCAGAAGGATTTGAAGTGACTCTGTGACAGATTTACGTGGCTGAAAAGATGGATGGAGGCCTCAGAAGAAAGGAGTACTGCAGTATCTTGAATTCTTGTGTTTGAGGAAGAAATCAGTAGCAAGTTTATTGGAAAGGGCCTGTCATAGACCTAAGTAAGATAACCCCAAATGACCATGTCCTATAAATAGGGATCTCCTCCCTTTGACTATGGATGAAACCTATGTATATGATGATATGATGGGTTATGTTATGTTATGTTATGTGGTTATGTTATAGTATATGGAAAAGGTGGAGGGATTTTGCAAATGAGGCTGGCTTTATCAGTTGATCTCTTTAAATGCAAGAAGCTCTCCTGCTGGCCTTAAAGAAGCCCAGCCATGTCATGAACCACCTAAGGAAGTGGTTAAGTCTCTAAGAACAGAGGGCTTCAGTCTTATAGTCACAAGGAACTGAATTCTATGACTCTGAGCTCCAGATGAGAATGCATCCTAGCCAACACCTTGATTGTAGGCTTACAGCACCCAGATTAAGAGACCCAGTTAGGCCATACCCAGACTCCTGACCTAAGGAAACTGAGTTAACAAATGTGTATTGTTTTAAAGCATTTGCTTGGTGATAATTTGTTCCACAGCAATCAAAAGCTAAGTAAGACCTCTTTCAAAATATTTGCTTAGGGCATCAAAATATCTAGCCAGTTTTCTAAGGAAAAATATCACAGTGACTGGTGATGAGGGAGCAAAAGGCAAGCTGAGGGCAAAGCACAACCTAACACCCTACAAACTGCCCCGCACCCAGAAACCTATAGACTCAGTTTCGTAGGACCCTAATATCACTCTCTCCCCTCCATAGGATAGAAAATATAATCAGTCACTCCTCAAAACCATGGTTCAGCTCTTTCTGCCCAAGGGTCCTGTCCCCATGCTATAATAAAACCACCTTTTTGCACTGAAGACATCTCAGTAATTCTTTCTTGGCCATCAGTTCTGCACCCCACCACTTCAAACCACATTCGTTTGGATCATTTGGGAAAATATTTGACCTATGTGATTATCCCATTTACCTATGTCTAGTCTGTTTTTCTAAAGAAATGAGAAGAGCTATTCTTGAACAAGTTTTCTAAGACCATTTTGTTACTGCTTAGTTTTATGGTTTTTTGCCTATAGCTTTTTGACTAGAAGGTCTTCAAACACTATAGCAATATTTTCTATTTATTAAATTTGAAACTAGTAACTTTATGCCAAACTGGTTCTTCTTTTATCAAAGACTGACATCCTCATGCCCCAAATTATATTTCCAGTAGTCTTACCTGGCTTTTTCCACTCACCATAAGTCATTGTTATTAAAGGGAACAAAAATGTCTTAATAATTTTCCAATTTGCACTTCAGCAAATCTAAGATGGTTGTTGGAAAGATGGACACAAATCCTTAGTACAGATAAAGAAAAAAGAATTGCGTATTTTAGAAAGAACCATTCAAAACATTTGGTACCATATCCTTTCACTTTAACAGTAAGTGTTGGTTTTGTTTTATTTTGTTGTTGTTGTTGTTGTTGTTTTTAAGTAAGCTCCATTTAATCTGCGCTTTTCTACTCTACTTTCCATTGAAAGGTTAGCGATTAATTATATATTTAATAAAAAGAAATATCCACTTATTTTTATTTTTAACTCATTTTGTGTGTTAAAAGAAGACAATTTTGGGACACCTGAGTGGCTCAGTCAGTTAAGCCACTGCCTTCGGCTCAGGTCGTGATCCCAGGATCCTGGGATCAAGTCCCACATTGGGCTTCTTGCTTGGCAGGGAGTCCTGCTTCTCCCTCTGCCAAAGCCCTTCCTCTCCCATCCCAGCTTGTATACTCTCTCTCTCTGACAAATAAATACATAAAGCCCTTAAAAAAAGCAGAAGAAGACGACGACGACAACAGTTTTTCCATTAAGAAATAGTGGTGAAAAAATAATGAATACTGTTTTTCTGAAAATAAATAAATTAGGAAAAAAAAATTAAAAAAAAATTAAAAAAAAAATTTAAAAAAAAATTTAAAAAAAATTAAAAAAAAAAAAAAGAAATAGAGGAGTTCAAAGGAATCCAATTTCCTCTGACCTTTATATCCTCTTCAGTGCCAGTGAATTTCAGAAGATACAAAATTAAATAAATCTATGTAATTAATTGGTAGAAATGGTATATTTAGATTAGTCAGGATGAATATAATGTTTTATTTTAGAAATTTATGATAATGGCATGGAGTTGAAAAGAATCTTCTCCGTCTGTTATGAGGTTGCTCATGAGAAAAGCTAGGAAATGGAGTGGCAAGGCATAATAGTTTTTATGTGGATGTCTGTTCTTCCTTTCCAGTTCCACTTCTTATGAAGAAGTGGCAAAATTCTTCCAAAATCTTGAGCCCCAAAGTGCAATGCAGTATGACAGCAACTGCTAAGAAAATCTTTGAGAGGTGGTGGGGGGGAGTTAGAAATGATTCCACATTGTCAGCACAAGAATTTGAGGGAGTCAATTAATGGCAAAGGAGTAGGTGGTTTGTTTCTAATGTTCCAAGGATTTTTCAGTCTGTCGTTACCTGTGTTAAAACATGTGAGGACACTTCAGGAAGCATGTTTCACATTCATTCTTTGTTGGGATCTTTTAAAAAGTTGCTGGCCTGAGTACATTGTGTCCTCTCATTATAAAAAAGCAACTCAAGTGTTCCTTTGACACAGTCTTTCTCTGTGAGGAGAAAAAGATACAACTCTTCCCAAAGCAGGGCATCTGATAATTCATTATACTTGTAGTCAGAAATTAAGCAGCACCTAAGAGAGCTAATGGAGCAGAACAAAATCTTTAGAAACAAGTCCCCTTTTGTTATTGGAGAGCTTTTAACAACTCACTGTTTCCTTACCCATTTGCAGTGCATTAGCAGAGACAAAGAACTGTGTCTCCCTAGTAACCTATGGAGTAAATAGGTCGGTCACTCTGGATTAAATATAATGCAATTTACAGTAGGTAAAGTTCTTTGCCAACCTGTCCCTGTCATTTCCCTGTACTTGTTCAGCCAGAAGGAATTCATGTACTAGCATATAGCATGTCAAACCATTTGGAAAACAGTAGTATTATAATATGAATAAAAAATAAAATTTGACTGGGTGCCTGGGTGGCTCAGTGGGTTAAAGCCTCTACCTTCAGCTCAGGTCATGATCCAGGGTCCTGGAATCGAGTCCCATATCGGGCTCTCTCCTCAGTAGGGAGCCTGCTTCCTCCACTCTCTCTGCCTGCCTCTCTGCCTACTTGTGATCTCTGTCTGTCAAATAAATAAATAAAACCTTTTTTAAAAATAAATAAAATAAAATAATAAAATAAAATTTGACTAATGAATCTAAGTACCTAAATGCTGACTTTTATTATGGTCAGAGATCACATTAGAGACAGCATGATGTCAGTCAACCTGGGAAGACAAAGCTCACAAAAATACTTTATTTCAGAATTTGCATAGCAAGTAAAGAACCACCACCACAACTTTGATGTCCCCTTTTTCAGCCTCCCAGGATTGCAAAGATGCATAGAACATCTAGGTCCTAGCTTGGCTAGGCTTCTCAGTGTGCCTCCAGCATAGTGCATCTTGAGTCCCACAAGAAAGCGCCTTGATTTTTTTTTTTAACCTATATTTCTAAGTAAGCTTTTCTTTTCTTGGCATCTTTGGCAAGTTCCATGAGCTAACACTGTTGGAAAGGACTTTGTTTAGTTATTTACTACTTTGTGACCACCTCCATTATCTTCCAATATGTCCATACTTTGAATCTCACATATAAGAAGGATGATGGTGGGGATTTTAACTGTGTTCGAGTTTTGGTGATATCTAGGAAAACCCTTAACTATCTCTTTAGTAATTTTCTTGCTCTCTTTTTTAAAATTTGTGTACTTGATCCTTCCCCCTTTTTCATCTGGAGTAGGTTGTAACATATTTTATTTATTTATAAGATATAAGGTTATGTTGTTTTATTCTTTCTAAATATTTATAATTTCATCTTTATTCTTTTCTGCTTTTCTTAGATTCATAAATCTTTTTTCTCTAAAAAGCATTAATATATCTTTATTTTCTTCTTTGTATGTAAGACTGTATTTTCCTTTCTGTATGCTAAACATATATAACATATACATGTAAAATGTAAGTAATAATAATAAACACACATGTACTTACTGCACAGGTTAAGAAATAGAATTTTACTGGTATCATGAAAGGTGCTGAATAAGGCTCTCTGGTGCTTTTCTCCTTCCTTTCCCCCAACAAAATACACAGTCCTGAAGTTCATGTTACTCATTCCCTAGCTTTGCTTGATAGTTGTTGTTTTTTATTTTATTTTATTTTATTTTATTTTATTTTATTTTTTCAGAGAGTGCACATGCTAGGGGGAGGGGCAGAATGAGAGGGGAAGAGACTCTCACACAGATGCCATGCTCAGTGAACCTTGGGGTTCAATCTGACCACCCAGAGATCATGCCTGAGCCCAAATCAATAGTTGGTCACTTTAACCCACTGAGCCACCCAGGCTCTTCTGCTTCATAGTTTTACTACCTGTGTGTTTATCTTTAAGCAATATACTGTAAATTTTGCCTGTGTTTTTATATAATATGAATGAAATCATGTTGTATTTTTCTAAGATTTGCTTCTTTTGTTTAGTTTTATATATTTGAGGTTCACTTGTTTTCACAGCTGTATGTGAAAGAGAAGAATGAGAATACCAGAATGTATTCATTTGAATAAGAACAGAATAACCCCAAAATATGCTACTCTTACATGGGGATTATTGTGAGCTGAAGGCAATCAAGATCCAGCAGACAAAAACTTCTACCTCTCTCTTAACTACCTAAAATATTTTAGGTAGGGGGCCTAGACCAGAAAGAGAACTTTTACCAGAGATAGTTTTTTAATCTGAAAGACATACCTGCATGGCAGGGCAAATATCAGACTACCAAATGAATGCCCTACTTTCTTCCTATGATTTTCCCTCTTCCCCTTTGAGCCCCGGGCTCCTGTTTCATTTCTTAGCTCAGGATGGCTTGCAAGTCTCAGTTGCCTAACTGCCTTTGGGTCTCATATTTTTATGGGGCTTCTGTGCCTGTGAAATTAAATTTATTTTTCTCTTAATAATCTGTTTTAAATCATTTTAATTATTACACCAGTCAAAGAACCTAGGAAGTTATAAGAAAAAATTTTCCGCCCTGACTTATTTAACTGTGGATGAAGTCACATTCTTTTTCTCTTGTAGCTACTATGAATACCATTCCTAATGGACAAAAAGAAACATTTTTTGACAAGTACACCAAAATGTATCCATTCTACTGGGAATGAACAATTGGATTAAATCCCCCCACACACCTTTTTTTTTTTCTTTCTTTTTTCTTTTGGGAACAGTATTCCAGTGAGTATTCTTTTACTCAAAAGAATACTTATAAGAGTTCAAATGTTTTCATTTTTTATTTTTACTTTATATCCAGTGAGGGAATTGTTTACATGGTATACATGTTCAATTTCGATGGGCTTAATACAAAAACTATTTGGCAATGTGGCTGGATAAGTTTACATTTCCACAAGTATTAAAAGTTTCTGTTGCTTCACATATTTGAATACACTATTATACAAAATTTTAAAATGGAATTTTAAATTTTGAAATGGAATAAAGTTGGTCATAATATCTCTTTACATCTCTCTGACTTCTACAGGGTCTGTTTCTACAGTATCATTTCTCTTTTTTATTGTTTCTTTATGATTTTTGTCCCTTTTTTATTAATCTGGCTAGATTTCTTATACATTTTATATGCCTTTTTAAAAAAGCAACCTTTAAGGGTGCCTGGGTAGCTCTGCCTTTGGCTCAGGTCATGATCCCTGGGTCCGGGGATCAAGTCCTGAGCCCTGTATCAGGCTCCCTGCTCTGTGGGAAGTCTGCTTTTCCCTCTTCCACTCCCCCTGTTTGTGTTTCCTCTCTCGCTGTGTCTCTCTCTGTCAAATAAATAAACAAAATCTTTTAAAAAGACAAAAATTAAATTAAAATAAAAAGCAACCTTTATTCTTTGTTTATCTTCTGTGTCTTATTGGTTTTCTTTTTTTTTTTTTTTTTAAGATTTTATTTATTTATTGCCAGAGAGAGAGGTAGCACAAGCAGGGGGAGAGGGAGACAAAGGGAGAATCAGGCTCCCCACTGAGCAAAGAGCCCAATGAAGGACTCAGTCCCAGCATTCTGGGATCATGACCTGAGCTGAAAGCAGATGTGTAACCAACTGAGCCACCCAGACACCCCCTGGTTTTCTATTTTATTAAGTTTATATTTTACTCTATTATCTTTTTTCTTCTGCTTTATTTGCTTTATTTTTTATTTATTTCTAATTTCTTAACTTAGATAATGTTTTTATTCATGTTAAGCCTTTATTCTTTAATCATGAAAGCATTCAAAGATATATTTCCCTCTAAATATTGTTTAGCCCTTTCCCATAATTTAAAGTCATTATGATCTCATTCTGAATACTTTTTACTTCCTATTATGACTTCTTTCTAATTCATGAGCTATTTAGAAATGTGTTTTAGAAATTTTTAATGTTTGGGTTCTTCTATTTGTCATTTTGCTATCGATATCTAAGTTAATTATGTATAGCCAGAGAATCTGTTGTATGTTTTACCATTCCTTTGATGTGTTTTGAGACTTGCATTATGGCCCAGGGGAAAAAAACTTAACTTTCGTAATATTAAGAGTACTTGAAAAGGTTTATTCTCTAATTGGCCCATGCAATATTTTGTATATAATCATTAAATTAAACGTGTAAATCCTATCATTTAAGTATTCTATGTTTTTATGACTTTTTTTATTACTCTAGCTCTCACTTTCTTACCATTGACCTGGAAGACCTTAATGCACATCTAAACCTTAGACAGTATTCTTCCTAACTCTGGGACCCTGACATCTCTTTGCCTAGAACATTTAGTTTAGAAATATTGTCATTATAATTTCTTTCTCTGCCCCTTTGAGACATAAATTTTTTTAAGCTTCTTGCCAGTTTTACAACGCAAAAATGTCTTTTTCAAGGACCTGGGAACCATCCCTTTAAAACATAATCATCAAGAAAGATAGCACCCCTCTATCTCTTAATCTCTGTGAGAGGGTACCTGTTGTTAAGATACTTATTTTTATGGTCTTAAAGTTTTAGTCATGTAATTTTAAAATCACACCCATATATTTTGATATTTTATAAACAATCCAGTCCAACATTCTTTGCATTTTAAATGAGCAGGTAGTTCATTTATATTCAAAATGATTACTGATATATTTTGAGTTTTTTCTACTTTGTATTTATTTCACATTTTTATTTATTTTGTTGTTGTTTCACCCAATATTGAGACTGGTAGAGGAAATTTTCTTTGTTCTTTTCTGAGGATAGAGTTTATTTTTCATTTAACATTTTACAAAAGATATAACTCCAGTCCCAGAGTCATCTGGGGGACACCTATTTAATCTTAACTTGAATAGATCTTTGGAGTTATCTTCTATCCCTAAGGTCACCTAGAATTTTTTTACAGACCTCACATTTGTATTTCTCTTTATGGGCTTTAAACATGTTGGCTTTGCAGGAGGTTGGGGGGCACTTTTCCTGTATTTCAGATGGTGCTAATCATTTTCTAAATATTCTGTAATTTGTATTTGTATTTCCTCCTTAATTCAGAGTGGAATTTGAGAGGGACAGTTTTAAAAATTCTATGTGGATGGGTTTTTGAATTTCCATTTTACTTTTAGCTTTATTTCCTTATGCTCATCTTCTACCAGATTTTCAGTGCTTCCTTGTATAAAGTTACTATGCTAGTACTTCCCAGAGTTTAATGTGTATCCAGATCACCTAGATATCTTGTTAAAATGTAGATCATTTTTCAATAGGTCTAGATAACTCTCTAGCAGGTTCTCAGATAATGCTAATATGCTATTACTTCTGATCCATGAACCACATGTTGAGTAGAAGGTCCCATTTTATTATTTCAGTAGTTTTTTGAGTAAATTTTGACCATATCTTCACCTGTTTCTTACCTAAGTGGTCACAGCTTTTGTTTACTATAACACTGTCCAATAGTTTGGTGTCTAAAAAAGACTATCTTATTTAATCCACACTGCATCACCACCAATAGATCTCAAAAGTTGGTTTTCATGCTGAGAAAAGTGGGTTCCAGTGCACAGTGGTGGGCCCCTGTGCTCAGTGGCAGACCCCAGATAATTCTCAATCTTTATTTTTCTGTCATATATCTGTACCAGATGTTTTCCAAAAGGATTAAGGGAGTATGAAGGGCTAGGTGTCAACTTCAATTAGCTTGAGAACACTTTTTCTCTGAATCTGAATCTGTTGTGTCCTCTTTCTCAAGGGCTTATTCTGCTTACTTTGGGTGTGTTTCTCTTTCAGATTAAGGTGAAAATTGGCCTGACCTTCCTTGAAACCCTCTGTGTGACAGTTTTTCTGAGTGTTGTTTTAACATTTGGTTATCTCTTTTCTGCTGACTGGTTGACATCTGTGAAGCTCCATGTTTTTTTTAATTTTTATTACGGCTTTGTCTAGTAGGTCCAATGCATATTAGCGTAATACAAGTTTTTAGAAATCTTCAGTAAAAAATATGTTTCACTTGTTTAAACCTTTACTTCTCAAACTTACTCAGCCATAAAATACTTCATTTTGGTGGCAAAGGCATCCTTTTTCATTTGCCAATGTTGCTGAATTTTGTATACAAACATATACTTACCAACCAATCACATTCTAAATTTGCACTAAGTAACAATTATTATTCTAAGTACTTTAGAGACATTATCTCAGTTTATACTTAAAATCACCCTATGAGGTATTATAAGCTCCATTTCATAGGAAGGAATTAAGCAGAGCCTTAGTAATTTATATGAAATATTTAGCTAATATTCAGGACAGAGCTCTAATTATTTTAGGTTCCCTGGCTTGAAAGTAGGCTGTGTATCTTTTGAGGATGCCTTACTGCTTTGCCGGTACCCAGCATTGGGCCTTTCCTTAGTGATGTAGGAAAGACGAAGTTAAGGTTTGAAGCCGATGGTCAAAAACGAATTCTTGAGACATTTTTGATGCAAAAAGGTGATTTTAGTAAAATATGGAGACAGGGCAGAAGGAGCTGCAATGGGGTCACGAGGAGGAGTGCCCCATTATATACTTTCAAGTTGGGGGTAGCAGTAGTTAGGGATAGCGTTAGTCTCTAAAGAATTTTGGAAGCAAGGTTTCCAGGACCTTGAGAGGGCTAGTTATTCTTGGGGAAAGGTCATTTATTACTATCTAATAAAACATTAGTATGAGACCTTTCAGATGTATATCTATGGGCCATATACTTGGGGGCTTGCCAAACCTATCTTGGGGGGTTTAGAGATAAAGGGTTTCCAAAGGAATTTTTATACATTAAAGTAGACTTACAGGATCCTGGGGGTGGGGGTGGGGGTGGGGGGGGTCAGGTTAGGATTGCCTTTTGCCCTTAGCAAAGTATTAACATCGAGGCAGTTGAGTCCTAGAGGAATGTCCTTTTGCGTGTTTCAAGGACTTGTCAATGGTCTATAGGTAATAAGGAAATTTAATAATTTTTCCTCTGCCTTTGTTCCCCACATCACTTAGGATAGGGACCACTCAGCTAATTCTGACATTGTTTAAAATAAGAAGATTTTAAAAAATAGGGGTGCCTGGGTGGCTCAGTGGGTTAAAGCCTCTGCCTTCGGCTCAGTTCATGATCCTGATGAGGGAGTAGGAGGCTGGCTGGGGACAGAACAAAAGCTTGTGCCTTGCACCCCCTCTCCACCCGCTCCCCTCCGTAATATGTGTAGCATTCCTCATATGGCACCCCTGACTGCCATAAAACGATAAATAGTTAACTTGCAGAACTCACAATCCTGCAGAACAGGAATCTCCCTTGCTCTACAGATGTCCTAGAGATCTAAACAGGAAGGTTACCTTATCAATAGCACAAATTTCCAGAGGCAAATAACTCTCAGTTCCTAAAACCCTAATGTCTCCCTCCCCACCATAAACTGGAGGAGGCTGAGGTACAAGGGAATGTAAATGATAGCAGGATCATAACACCCCACCAAGAATCTCTCTTCCCCTCACCTTCCCCCAACTGCAAGGTCTATAACCTGCCATCCCTCACAATCCGAGGCAGCAGCTCTTCCTGCCCACGGGTCCTGTCCCCGGACTTTAATAAACCACCATTTTGCACCAAAGATGTCTCAAGAATTCTTTCTTGGTCATCGGCTCCGGACCTCAGCCCACCGAACCTCACCTAGGTTCTAGAACTTCATCAATCCCAGGATCCTGGGATGGAGCCCCGCATCAGGCTCCTTGCTCTGCGGGGAGTCTGCTTCCTCCTCTCTCTGCCTGCCTCTCTGCCTACTTGTGATCTGTTTGTCTGTCAAATAAATAAATAAAATATTAAAAATAAAATAAAATAAAAGGCCCGGTGGCAGTTATTGAGGGTTGTGGTAGGCTAGTGAGCATACTTTACCAGTAAAGTATGGCCAGAAGGGGTGTGTTTGTCACCTAATAAATATGGCTCGGTCCCAGAGAAACACAATTCTCAGAGATTTTAATGCATTTTACAGGTGTCTGTCAGCTTTCCAAGGCTCTTCCTCCAGGGCAGCTTTGCAAAGCTGATGAATAGGAAGTGACATGGTAGGAGATTTCTGACTGGCACACCTACTGGGAAAAGATGGAGAGCCCCACTCTTAGCCAGTAGTCAAATCTAATTTCCAAAACCAAATGAGAATAATAATGACAATAAAAGACCCAGAACACCACTTTATTGTACCCCATTGTGTTTGTAGTTCTTGGCAACGACAGGGGGAAAAAAATCCTGCAATCAAATTAGGACAATCTGCATAACAAAGGTATTAACAAGAAACAGCAGAGGCTGGAAATTGTTGATGGATTTCATGATCTGTAATGCTGCTGAGAGCTGTATTTGTCTTCACCTTGGAGCTTTGGAGAAAATCTAACTCTTCTTGGCAGCTTTCGCTTTTCTTGAAACATCTTGCTATTTAAATAAGCATCAAGCCCTTGAGGTTATTTTGGAATGTTTTCCTTTCCCAGGTGCCTGGGGTTTTCTGTTATGAAAAGAGGCTCGTGTGAGAAAACCTGGGGTGCTTGAGGTGCTGTTTATTATCAGATGAACATTTTTGTCATATTTGAAATTACAAGATTCCAAGGGGCTTGAATGGAGGGAAGAGTGTTAGCGTCAAATACCAGTTCCCCTACTCCAGTGAATTATGTTGGGCAATTAAGTTAGTCCAGGTTTCCTCCCTGTGATGAGGAATCATAGTACCTATCTCCTCAGTTATGGCAAGAAATCCAAGGAATTATATTATATATATTAACATATAATCAATATAATAATTATCATATTGATACAATTATGTGATAATTATAATAATGTATTTGTATGTGTGTGTATATGTATATATATAAAATCTCCAGCCATATTAGACATTTCATGATTAGAGGCTAGCCTCTTAAGAATAAGTCTTGTTAAGATTTGCTGAGGGGAAGAACATTCTTTCCTCTCCTGGATCAAGCTAATATTTCAGATATTAGGCATGCATTAGAGATAACTTGAATGGTTCTTTCCAGTTAGTATTTGTGTTTTTTTTTTAAGTCAGGGATATTTACAGCAACCGATTTGGAAGAGATTAATTGCAAGACAAATAAGCAATTATCAAGACTGGCTGAAGAACTAGATTTTTCCAATTGAGCTGGAATTGGGAGAACAGTTTTTAGACTCACATTTTTCTCCATTTTTTGTAAGATTATCTTCACAAATGTATTTTTACATACATAGTTGAAGGGGAGGAAAAATTCTTCTCTACTCTCAAGGTCTTCCATGTGTACTAAGTATTAAATTTACGTAAAACAGAGTAAGAGGAGGAAAAAAAAAACAAGTTTTATTATGCACATACAGAAGCCCAATCATGAAATTGTGACCTAATGAAATGATGAAGATGCGTGGTTTTTATGCGTTTAGACATAGTAAATCTGTGAGGAATTGACAGGACAGAGAAGACTTAATTGGGGGTGCTTCAATTAGTAAGGAATTTTAAACAGAGTTTGGACTGTGGTAGTAAAGTAATAAAAAGTTACAAGAGTTGCTCATATATAGCCTTCTTGGCTCTAAATTTCCTTTCCCTGGTGAGAAGGATGCCCCTTTACCTCCTGGTACAGGAAGGGTAACTTTCACATGGGAGATTTATTTCCTAGGGTTTTTGGGGGGGGGGGGTGGGCAGGGGTTCCTTCCACAGGCTATATCTTAAGTAACTTTCATTTTAAATCATCAGTATGCCAAAATGGTGCATTTGGGAGTGGACTGCCCTTGGCCCCTGCATAAGACACATGTTCAGATTGCTTTTCATATCATGTGTTGGATTCTAAGTCTTTATGACTCATGTACTAATAAATTAGTACAAAACCAGAGTTCTTTCATGATATCCCACTAACTTTAAAGTCGTCACTTTATCAAAACATCAGTTTAGATGCAACTCTAATGAAATGGTCTTTGGCTCCTCTCTGTTTTTCTGCTGTGATCGAGTACACTATAATTAACAACGTGGCATTTGAAAAGGATGGTTCTAAGTAAGATAGGTAGGCTCATTCTTCTCCCAACTTCTTTCAACATTTTGCCTTTCTGTTCTTCCATCTTCTGACCCTCGTGCAGCTCCTTTCTTGGAATCTAATTCTTTAAATGCTTTATTCTCATTTAACTGTCAATTGGAAAACTGTCGGATAAAGTCATCTTGGCTTAGCTTGATGCTAGAGAGGAATTCGTTTCTGTCAGACCCCCATCTCCTGCTTCAGACAGGCCCTTCATCTAACCAACCATAATAGAAGGGCTCACACACTTTATCATTTGAAAGCATCAGATGAGGGGTACTATCACTTGACACCAGAAGTTTCCACTTAGCAGCTGTTATTATTCACATATATTCACAAATATCAGAGTTGCATGCATGTGTTCCTAGGCAAAATGCTTAGAACTATGAAGGGAAATTAAAAAAACTAAAATAAGATCCTGAGAGAATTAGAAGTAAGATTCTGCTCTTATTTATAGACATGAAAGGTTTTTTTCCCCTTGAAAATCCAGATGTTTAAGTACTTGAGCATGTGTTATGTGTACTTATGCCTGTAAATGTGTACATATGTGTACTTGTGTATAAAAGTATGTGATGTGGTGTGTGTGTGTATATAACCCTCAACTTGTGCACATATCCACGTAACTAACCCATTATCTGGAGAGCGTCTTTTATCTAAGAAGTATCATAGACAATCCATTTATGATTGTGAGTGATTCCTTTCTCCTTCTGATAATTTACAGTAATTACAAGTCTTTCTGCAGTTGTTTAGTTTAATTTTGAAGGTGATATCGGGAAGCCAAAGTCTTTTGCCTACTACCACTCTATTTAGCACCCTGTATGACTGACTAAATGGCTGTATAATCTTGGACAGATTACTTAGTCTCATTAAATTCACTTTCCTCATTTTGCAAAGCAGAGGACCTTTAACGGAAAAGCATATAATGAGTACTGCATAAAAGAAAACATGTAAAACTAACACAAGGTTTAGCATATATTAGGTGTCTAATAAATATTAATTTTTGTTGCTTTTGCTATAATTATTATTACTACTACTTATTACCACAACCATCACTACTAGTGTATCACTCAGCACATGTAGTCCATACAGTTTCTGTCGTTTCTTGGAGCTTCTGTGACTGGCTATCTCCAAATAGGTTACAAATTCAGATGTTAGAAAGAGAATATATTGATGTTGGACGTTTTAAATAAGAGCTGAAATTTTATGAACTGCTATGAATGACCTCTACTCATGCCAAGTTTCTTTTAGGAAGTGAAAAGTATTTGTAATATGAGCAATTGCTCCTAATTTATCTGGCCATATGACTGTCAGACTTTATTAATGTGAGAATTTCCTATAAATCTAATATTGAAATCCTGGCTGGGGAAAAAAGTACGCATCTTAGATGAATTTCTGTGATTGAAAAAAACTTCTTTAAAAATCAGTTTTTAAAAATTATCATTTATTAAGTATGAACTATATGTCAAATACTCTCTTAGATCATTTATATTTTGTGAAGTTTGAAAAATACCCATATTTATTAACATTATCCTGAATGCATACGTGAAGTTTCTGGTGCAGAGCATGTTATTATTTATAATAACAACCTCATGGTTCTCTTGTTTCCAGTTCTTACACCTGGGGTGATGTGGTGAGAGCCAAATTAAAACTTTATATATGTAAGAAGTCATAAGGTTAGGGAGGAAACCTGGAAAAATAAATGTGGTTCTTATATATACTATCTCCCTCCCTCCTGATAAAGCCTCCCTGGAAACATAATGAAAGGGATCCTGAGTTCTTGCTCTAACCCATTGGGTATAAATAAATTGTTCCAAGGAAAAGATAAGACTAGGGTCTCCAGCTTTACAGCTCAGGGGATGGCTTCAGTCTCACACTCTAGAGTTCTCTTACTATGTGAATCAGTTGTAAATTAATCTCCATGGGTGGCTTTTAGCCAAGGCTAAGTCTGAGTAAAATTTGCTCAAAAAGAGCCCTATCTGTGCTGAAACATAAAAATATTTTCTCCAAAACAAGACAGAGGATCATAGGGGAAGGGAGGGAAAAATAAGACAAAACCAGAAATGGAAACAAACCATAAGAGACTCTTAATCTCAGGAAACAGAGAGTTGCTCAAATGGGGCAAGGGGAGGCCAGAGGGTGGCTGGGTGATGGACATTGGGGAGGGTATGTGCTATAGTGAGTGCTGTGAAGTGTGTAAGATTGATGAATCACAGACCTGTACACCTTAAACATATAATACATTATATGTTAAAAAAAATTTTTTTTCTCCACAACCCCAGATAGATATTATTAAATTTAAACTTACCCACACTGTTTTATCCCCATATTTCTTTTCCAGAAGGGGAATTAAGAGTCAGAAAGTTAAAGTAAAATTTTTTAAGGCCACACAACTAGTAAGGAGAAAATTTGTGATTAAAACTGAAGTTTAGGGGCGCCTGGGTGGCTCAGTGGGTTAAGCCGCTGCCTTCGGCTCGGGTCATGATCTCAGGGTCCTGGGATCGAGTCCCACATGGGGCTCTCTGCTCAGCAGGAAGCCTGCTTCCCTCTCTCTCTCTCTCTCTCTGCCTGCCTCTCTGTCTACTTGTAATCTCTCTCTGTCAAATAAATAAATAAAATCTTTAAAAAAAAAAAAAACTGAAGTTTGTCTGATGTGAAAGCATTTCGGTGGCTAAAATGCTGGTCTAAAAGACAAACTTTAGGAGTACATATTTCACATTTTACTTTTCATCATACCTATACCTAAGTGACTCTGAGAGTATTAGCATCTTACCTCCTGTTCTAAGATTTATTCTGAGATTATGCACAGTTAACCACATAACATAATGGAAGACGAAGAAGAAAATAGACAAGAAGAGTTAGGAAAGGAATATTGGAATTCAAGAAGAAACATGGAGTTGGCTTCCCCCCGCCCCGAGTTTTTTACTTCTGGGAGGCTGGAATAGCTCAGTTGGGAGAGCGTCAGACTGAAGATCCGAAGGTCCCTGGTTCAGTTTTTTACTTCTTTTTCTACCATCTTTTTCTATTAATTTGTTGCTAATGAGGTTCCCCTGATTTGGGGGAAAGTTATTTTTCTCTGCACAGACTTGGCTGTTTCGCCATTCCAGTGCAGAAACATTTTCTTCTATTTATATTATTTTGAGATATGCTCAGAATATGCTTGCAGCCAGTACCACATCAGATACTGCTCATGGATTTTACAAAGATGCAAAGAATCTAGTGCTGAACTTTTTTTTTTTTTTTTTGAGGAACTGGCATTAAACCCTAACTTTCATAGGAGGTAAATTTTATACAGGTGGAAGGGAGTTTTAGACTGTGTTTTGTAATCAGTTTCCATGAAAGAAAGTAAGCATGCCTTCTGCCAATTTTTGCTCTGTATCATCTTTCAATGACAGTATCTTTGAGTAAGGCATTATGGTTTCAGTTACTTGAACTTAATCCCTTGTCTTCCAGGTGAATATGTGTTACTAGTATGTTAAAATATTTTTCATTCTTAGTTTACAGTTTTGCTACAATAAAAAATACAAAGTTGGTGACGCTGTCAATATCTTGACACTGATATTGACACTGTCAATATCTTATAAATTATGTATTTAAAACCAGGTTTTCCCAGAACTTTAAGCAAAACCAGTATTTATCAGGAACCTACAGAATTATGTTTCTCAGCAAACTCTCTGCCTCTAATGGTCACATGGGACCAGGAGTATTACTGTGACTTTAAATGTTGTGGTGATGCATGAGTTATCTCTCAATGTGATTTTTAGGGCTTGAAGGTCCTATGGACTGTCATCCTTGAGAAGGACTGGAAAAGGGAAGCTTAGAGCAAGGAGTTGACCTCTGGTAACTTATTTCCAGGCCCTACCAGCAAAGTCACAGCATCGTCACTGGTCACTGCACATGCCTGAGTATGTCTTGGTGCAGCTGGAGCCTGGGTCCAAACCTCTGGTCAGCGCGTCATGAGAGATCACTAGAGATCAGAATAGGCTGGGTTGCAAGGTAAATAGCTCTGCCCATTGCTGTGCTTGCTACTTCCATTTGGGGGAGATAGTTAGGGAGGAAGAGGAAGGACTCTCTTAATTTCCTAGCACTCTCTTCTCCAACATTCCTTAGTTGCAAGTTCACTGGGAACTGAATTAAGTAGAGATTTGCCTTAAACAACTGGCTTTTTTGTTTACTTTGGTCCATTAGAGACTAGGAGGGAGGCTGTAGTGGTGGGTAGTGGAAGGTGTGGAATGGGAAGGAAATCAGTCTCTGTGATATCCCTACTAGTTGTCAGGCATTTTGTATATCCTCTTACTTAGGTCTTGTATTACCCATGCAAATTAAGCAAGCAGTCATTTAGTCCTCCATTCATTCACATGTACTGAGTACCTCTTATGTACCAGGCACCATTCTAGGAGACAATCGTTAATATTTCTAACTTAAAGATGAGGAAAAAGAACCCGAGAGAGGTTAAGGAACTTGCTCAAAATTATGTACTACTAAGTGGAAAAAGAGAATCCAAATCCAAGACTGTTGTTTCAAATGATCCCTGAGGATTTCCTCTCTCTGTAGGGGAGAAGTAGTAATGGTTAATAAATTTAGAAAGGAATTTAATTTGTATAAAGACCCCTGTTACCTGGATCAGTGTCTCTTGAATGATAAAGCTGAAAGTGTATCTCCTAGTTTGTGTGAAACTAAAATGGAAGTATGTGGATACCGTGATTGTTTCATTTTCCTTCTTTGTTTTCAATTTCCCTCCACATTACCTCCATTCTCTTGACCCCAGTTACCAGGGGCTCACCTATGTCTTTAATACCTCCCTCATGCCCACCCCCAACTTTTGATCATCCATTTCTTCTTTAATGTGGGCAAGTCAAGAATTCTTGATGAATCACAGTGTTTTGCAAGCTCAGCATCAAGGACCCATTCCAACCATGTTATTAACCCCTAACCTCTTCATAGGTAGAAATTTGGAGTTTCTACTGTCTCATCTGGCTGTTTCACTGGTTTCACTAAAACCAGATTCCATATCAAAGATTCCATTTAGAACCAAAATAACTTGTAAGTCAAAATTTGTTATACATTGAATAATCCTTATATTGACCTTTTTTATCTGTAATAATAGTACTTATGATTCAGAAATGATGTGTGGAGACATTAGAGAAAATTTTTGTGGAAGACAGCATGAGATAGTTTGTTCATTGTTTTTAAATTTTTGAATTTAAACTCTTCATTCATTTAATTCTTTTTTGTATTACCTAGGGACTACTGCTTCTAGTTTAAAAACACTTTGCTATGATTTTTTAATGGGTTATATATTCAGGATTTAGAAAAATGGACCTGTTGCTTGGGCATATTGAATGACACAATAATGAAATAAGTCCTACAAAATGGTAACTTAAAAAAATTCTTTTGTGATTAAATGGGAGTTTCTTTGCAATTCTGTTATTTTAATGGACAGGCATCTCAAGAACAGCTGTGGTAATGTAATTTACTACCAGTTCTTCTGTTATGAAATGAATGAAATTTTTATTGCCTGCAGAAATCAATCCCCACCCCTGAGACACTTATATTAGTAAGAGAATGAATGAAAATTCAGTCTTTTAAAGTAATGAAGCAATGCAGGAGTAGAACAAAACCATATAGTAGTGAAGGCGAGAGTGTTCCCTAACTTGTAACATACAAATATTCAAGGTGTTTTTACTGTTAGATATAAGAAAACGGTAATAAAAAAAGCCACTGATTTGTAGAGGCTAAAAAGGTCTCTTTGTCAACTGGAAACCTGATGAAAGTCACACTTTAGATAGTGTTTCCTAAAGATAGAAGTTATTTTCCACATGGGTTTTCCTTGTTTTTCCATATCACTGAATCTGTCGTGCTTTTGTGTCCAACTTCTGATCATAGTCCACAAGCAATGGTTATAAATTGCTAACCCATGTCTTTCCCAATGTGTTAACACATTCGTTATTTCCCCCAAACCACCATCACTTCTATGAGAAGTAATACCTCTAACTTCTTGACTGGTGGTCATAAATATCCCACAATGGCTTCTAAACTGTTATCACTGAGACAGGCTATCGGTGTTTTCTGTCATGTCATTCTAAGAATGTTAAACCCTATGTGAATACTATTATATAAATTATTTACACATTAAAGTAAGCCATTAGAAGATTCTGGAATGAACATCTTTCTGAACCGAAAAGAAAATATTTAAAATATAGTCTGTATTTCAGTATCATACAATTCAGATCCAAATCCTTTTGCCATTGACATGCAAGAAATTTTGCTTTCAATCTCTGAATACAGTAAATGAAAAAATGAAAAAGTAAATGAAAAACCTTACAGAAGCCATTTTATTTTCTATAGGAGTTAAGCTTATCTTTCTTACCTAAATGTCTCCATTGGAGTATTCTCTATGGAGTTTAAATTTAATCAGAAGAAGTTTTAAATTTATATAACAAGATGCTTTTGGGGAGGATTTAATCAAATGACCTAAAGGAAGAAAAATAACAGTCAATTTTACACATTAGGTTTGTCATCTTTTGGACAATGAGAATTTGGGAAAGGGAATAAAACAGAAAGAGGTCAATCCTCACCTCACCCCACCTCTTTTTAAGTTCTTACTGCAAACAAAATGAATTTTCAAAAAGCTTGTTGAATAAACTAATGAAATACATTGTTGGTGTATTGTTTCATTACATAAGCCATTCAGATGTCCAAATGATTTACCAAGGGATTTTTGAGGTGAACAGCCTGTTAGACAAGACACATCACTAAGCTAAGATAGATAGATGGATAGAAGATAGATAGGAAGATAAATAGATAGATCTGGTTCAATATACATCAACTAAATTACCTTTTCTGTATCCCATCCTTCACTATCTACATAGAGTATTGTAGAAGAGGGTCCGGTATTGGTATGGTTGTGTAAAAGCAATAATAATTAGTCCCAGATACAGTACACTGAAAAAGATACATAAGTGCAGAGGCCCACATGTGCACATATGCAGGCATGGGTAAAATATGTATTCTCTCTCTATAAATATATATATATTTATATACATAAATATATATATAAGCATATATATATATAATGCTTATCTGTTTTGTTTTCTACATATATGTGAATTACTCTGTACCAACATGAGCTCCGTTCAGTTATTTGGTTGATTTAGAAGCCAGTCAGACAAAAGGGAGTGTTCACTTGGTTAATTTCAGCAGCTCCTAAGATAATACCTTCCATAGGCATGTACTGCATTTTGATGACAACTGTTCTTTCTATCCATGCTATTTTCCTAGGTCACAAAACAACATTGCAGTCACTTTATGAACTATAAAACCACTTATAATTTAGACCAGTGCTACTCAAAATATTCTTGCTGACCTGAAACTGTCACCTGTCCACCACAATAAGAATAGTGCAGGAATTGAGAGTAAACAATTATAAACTTTTTTTAAAGATTTATTTATTTATATGTTTTAGAGAGGGGGAGTGCACAAGTGGGAGGGACAGAGGGAGACAAGAGAGAGAATCTCAAGCAGACTCCCTACTGCACACAGAGCCCGACATGGGACTCGACATGGGGCTCGATCTCACAACCCTGAGATCATGACCCTAAGATCATGACCTGAGCAGAAATCAAAAGTCAGATGCTTAACTGAGTGCACCACCCAGGCACCCCAACAATTAAAAACTTTTATAACAATTTGATATTGCTGAGCTGTCCAACAAGCATTTCATGTTTCTGGTCATTTATCTCTTATTGTATTTATAAAAGTATTGGTGTACCATGGATTAGAATTTTTTTATAATGACCAAAAAGTTGAACCTTAATCATAGAAGGCTTGTGAACCACTAAGTCTATGTTACTGTTACTTAAGCCTGACTGCATATCAAGGTTCTCCAGGGGAATTTTTTTTTTTTTTAAGTTTTTGTTTATTTGAGAGAGCACAAGCCAGGCTGGAGAGAGACAGAGGGAGAGAGAAGCAGACTCCTTACAGAGCAGGGAGCCCAACAAAGGGCTTGGCTCTATCCCAGGACTCTGGGATCAGGACCTGAGTCAAAGGCAGACACTTAACTAACTGAGCCACCCAGGCACCCTCTCCAGGTGACTTATTAAAAAGCATAGGATGTTTAGTGATTGGGGTCTAGAGCTCTGTATATTAAAAAATCTCCAGATTACTTGATGAATATTGAGTTTGGAACATCTTTTACACCATATCTGTTTTAACTGCTGCATCTAATTTTGTCAAGACCTGTAAGTTCTTGGTGATTCCAGTAGAATACAAATGCCATGTCCATAGAGATCCAGTCTTCACTGCTATATCTTCCACACCTAGACTGATAGTAGATATGTCAAAAATACTGGTTGAATGATTCAGTAAGTAAATGTACACCTTAGTTTCTCAACTAGATTGTAAGAAAATTTAAGACAAGGGTCATGTCTTTTATTTTGTGGCATTTAACAGATTTCTTTATATAGAAAAAAAACCTTAATAAGTAGCTTCCCATAATAACAGCAAATTAATTTCTCAACACCCCAACATTGCAACACCAAGTACCACTCCTGACCTTTCCAAATTAACAGGTAATCTGGTTTTTTTGCAGGCAGATATATCTAGGAATCCCCAGGCATTTACTGGTATCCCTAAATCAGTTTGGTCAATCTCACCCATTGCTATAGAGAAAAATCTGACCACAACTACACAAGTCCACACTGCATGGCACAGCTGCTCATGGTTTGGAAAAGTGGCTGCTCTTGCTATAACTTGGCTGGTGATTTACTCTGTAACACATTTTATCTTTACATAAACACACAAAGTCCTTTTGATGTCTTTGTGCCTTGTCCCATGCCATGTCTCATGCCTGGAATACCATTCTGTTCTTTTTTTTTTTTTTTTTTTTAAGATTTTATTTATTTATTTGTCAGAGAGAGGGGGAGAGAGAGCGAGCACAGGCAGACAGAGAGGCAGGCAGAGGCAGAGGGAGAAGCAGGCTCCCCGCCGAGCAAGGAGCCCGATGTGGGACTCGATCCCAGGACGCTGAGATCATGACCTGAGCCGAAGGCAGCTGCTTACCATTCTGTTCTTATTCACCGAACAAACTCTTCCACTTCTGAGCAAACTCTTCTACCTCTGATTGAGCTGAGAAACAACCAGCTCTTTGTCAAAGCTAATTGCTCTGCTCCTGTTTTTCTACCATAGTTCGCCCTGGCAAACCTCTGCTGCATTTCAATTTCCCTGTTATGCTTTAAAGCTTCAGTCTACATTCTTCTTCCCCTACTGAGCTCCTCCTAGACTCAGAGCATATCTCATTCATTTCTGTTTTGCCTTATCTGAGTGTCAGCTTCAGAGCAGATACTCTAGGGATGCTGTATAAATGTGTGAATCCCTATGGCCATTTTTCTTCTACTGAGTATCAGATTTAGGGAAGTTAGAAGAGAAGAGAATAAAGACTCCCTGGCATTCAGATGCTATGCCTCCCACAGAGAAATCATGAAAGGATCATTTTAAATTTTCTCTTAAAATTGAATGGCCAGCCCCTTCAGCGAGCCTTGCTTCTAAAGGGCCCCTGAATAAGAACCTGCAATCTCTGTCTTTGTTGAGGCTATTCATTAAATTAGTTTTGGTGCCTCCAGAAATGCTTATTTCCTGCCTGTCTCCTTTTGTTTTATCCACACACAAATACAAGCATCCAATACCCTGCTGCTGAACTTAGTCTCTTCAATTTTCAATAAAAGAGACACATTTTCTTTACATATTCTTTTTTTTTTTAAGATTTTTTATTTATTTGACAGAGAGAGAGAAATCACAAGCAGGCAGAGAGGGGGGGAGGAAGCAGGCTCCCTGAGGAACAGAGAGCCCAACGTGGGGCTTGATCCCAGGACCCTGGGATCATGACCTGAGCCGAAGGCAGAAGCTTTAACCCACTGAGCCACCCAGGCGCCCCTTCTTTCCATATTCTTGCCTCCTCAACAATCTTGACGTCCTTCCCCATATTTTGGCAAGATAATGGATTTTTTTTTTTTTAAAACCAGCTCTAATAAAAGTTCATTACTGATATCCTCTTCAGCACTTGTATTGTAAACCATTCTGGTCAGTTTTTTGTTCATATTATCAAGGGGCATTTCTTTTTGTTCCTTTTGTCCATAAAAAATAGGCAGAGTTCATCTGCAATGTGCTTTTATGTCTGATTCACCTTTGCACTGAGAGTGTGGCCCTCTGGAGTCCCAGCTTCCCATAGGATCTCCTCCTTGTTTCCCTTCTGGTAGGAAGTAGGATTCGTCTTTGGTCTACCATTCCTGTAATAGCAGCAAAATAGAAAATCAGGGGCACCAAGGTGAGCAGTCTGCTTCCTGGTGAAAGACAACTGGCAAACACTTATCTCTATAAATTCCCTCTTTCTCTTCATTTTTAACCTCTGTGTCTTCTTTTTGGAGGGAGTGGAGTCAAACCATTTTATTGAGGGGCGTTGGGAAAGGGTCACAGGGATTGGGAGACAATGAGATCCAATGTCCTCAGGCCAGCTGGGATCTTCCCAGCTTCAGAGTCACCAAAAACTCCTATTTCTTAGTTTCTTGGCAGCTCAGGGGAGATTTTACATGGATTAGTATTTTTTTTCCATAATTTTTATTTTTGTTCAGTGGGTAAAATATGTGGAGTATCTATATAGTGTCATGCTGATAGACCCTCGAAGTCTAAGCACATTTTCTCAGTGCACAACTTTAGGTAATTTGAACAGATAATTTGAATGGTGGTCCACTTTCTCAGTATGGAAGAGGGAAAAATACTTAAGAATGGAATATATACTTGTATTTTAATGAATTATTTATCCTTAACAATAATTACAAAAGAGTCTACAGCCATACCACCCTGAATGTACCTGATCTTGTCTGATCTCAGAAGCTAAGCAGGGTTGGGCCTGGTTAGTACTTGGATGGGAAGACATGATTATTTTAATTATAATAAAAGAAATAAGAAAATGGTACCAGAGGGTAATAAGTTTTAAATTTGAGAATTAAAAAAAAAAAAAAAAAAAGAAAAATTTGAGAATAGACACACTTCAACCAAAAATCAATAAATAAAGTTTAGGGATAAGAATCTCCGTTCCATGTAGGCGATGAAAATCTTTCATTAAGTCTCTTCTTTTGGGAGTGCCTGGGTGGCTCAGTTGTTAAGCATCTGCCTTTGGCTCAGGTCATTGATCCCAGGGTTCTGGTATTGAGCCCCACGTGGGGCTCTCTGCTCCAAGGGAAACCTGCTTCTCCCTCTCCCACTCCCTCTGCTGTGTTCCCTCTCTTGCTGTGTCTCTGTCAAATAAATAAATAAAATCTTTTTTTAAAAAGTCCCTTCTTTTGGTGTTTCTTTTGGCACTTCTATTCAAATGTGCTTTGAATTTGTCATATACATGAATTGCTATAATTTTTTATCTCTTTACTCTTTATCAGACTTTTTCTTTTTGGTGCCCACTCCCTTATTTTTTTTCAAGTCTTCTATTTCCCTTTAGTATATTCTGCTTAAAATTAGTTTCTCAATCTGTTCCCTTCTCTGTGCCTGTCGTTCTCCTTCCAACTTCTCCTTCTCACTCTCAGACACATTAGACAGACATCTTGCTCACAGACTTACTCTTTCCCTCACCTGACCTCCAGCATTTTTGTTCCAATCCATTTCTTGATGGGAAAAAAAAAAAAACAGTTTTTATAGAAAGGTTTCTTCTCTTTTCAATTAAAAAATAAATAAATAAAACGGGCAGCGTATGAAGAATCTTGGAAGCATGGTGGAAAAAAAGAATGATTAAAACCTTGCTGAATCATAGTTGTTTTTAAAATGAAGGATGCCTGATAAAATCAAAGATTTCTCTTGTTTTACCAAAACGGGTGAAATCAATAGTGTTCTGCGTGTTATTTCAATGTGAAGGTGATGGAAACAAAGATCTAAAGCAATAATCATGAGAAAAGAGTTCATGGAGCAGAATCGATTTTTATTGTGAACAGTCATGTAAACTGAAATAGTTACAGGCTTCTGAGAGAATCTAAAAGCATGTGGATCAATGTGAGAGCCAAATGTGGAAATGGCTGGGCCTGTGTCTTTGATCTTCTTAAGAGTAAATGCATTTCTAACAGTAAAATGTAACTTTATTTTTAAAAGGGGGGGGGGTGTTCCGTATGACCATTTGCATGTTCATGGTACTTTGCAGTGTCGTCACCTGAATTAACACATTTAATCCTCACAACCACGCTATAAGGTGAGTTCTTTTCCTCACCATTTTTCAGATGGGGAATGTGTTAGGGTCATGCAGCTGGTGGGTGGAAGTACCAATGTTCAGGCCCAGGCAGCCTGACTCGGTTCTGCTGTCCTGACCAAACTGGTGCCTCAACCTTAAATCAGAGGTGGAAAAGTAACGTGGTGACAGTGATCCTTTTGTGCCCTTTCCAATGAACAATTCGTAGATGCTAGTCAAGCTTAAATGGATCTTAAAGAAAATGATGCCAATCCTCATTTCATAGCCAAGGAAGATAATTCTCAAAGAACAGAAAGAATTAACTCAATAATGTCATTTTTCTTTGTGGGATTATAACCTCAGATCACGCCGATGGAGACCAGCTCTTATGTTCAATTCTCTGTCCTTTGCCACAAATTATCTTCCCAGTTGATTTCTCACAACACTAGGAAGTTGGACACTGAGAATTCTTTGTATAAAAGTCCTGTGGATTCAGAAATCTTAACTAATGCATGGATATGTCGCCCTGAGGGAATAGAACACTAGTCATGTTTTTCTTCGGATTTGCAGTTTCATCAGAAGACTCTTTCTCTAAAGATTTTTCAAGTGGAAGAAGCAGAGGAGTACACTCTGGGCCCACTCTGCCCCTTTCACTCATGCATCCCCTGCCTTGGTAAAAAAATGTATATATAGGAGTTGCTCTCTCAGTGAAGAGATTACTTATGTTACAAAATTGTTTTTGAGCATTCAGAACACTATACTTCAGATAATGTAGCATCTTAAGTGCAAGCATTGTACAGTTTGCTGTTTACATCAAAGAGCTTTTGTTGTTGCTGATTCCTGCACCTATACAGGTCAAAGTGCAGCCTATTCAGTCTCTCTTCATGACAGCATGGGGCGCCGAAGCCTTCATGTTCAGAGAAAACTTTGAAATGAGCCCACAAAGAATTCCCTCCAAGGACACGGAGCCCTGCCAATTGAAGGTAGACACAGAAAGTTGCAAAACAAGTGACATAAATACAGTGATTGTCCCTGGCACCCTTGTGCTCCCCAAACCCTGCTGTGCCTCCAAAGCTGTCTTTTCTCCTATTGTGGCTGTTCTCATGTCTGATGAACACATATCTTCTTGGGGGTATCAACTGTTCTCAGCCACAATATGCCTAATAATACTGATGTTCTTAGAAGGAAAACTGCTTGCTATAGATTTGAGGCTCTTTCTTTGGGCTTTTTGTATTTAAAAAAAAAAAAACAAACAAAAAAACTATTTCCTGATAAATGAAATACCTCAACAAACAATTCTGAACAATTCTGACACATACAAAGGAAAGTTTCATCAGTCAAGACTGCAATGGGAGATTCTACTTTGCTAGATCTGCATTAAGGAATTTGCAAATTATTATACCATGCTCACTTTCCTTGAACCACTAAAGTGAAATAATTTACATAGTGAGCAAAGGACTAACTTAAACAATGCTCTCCTTAGGAACTATGAACACTAACACTCCAAAAACAACCTATATTGACTCTGTGTGTGTGTGTGTGTGTGTGTGTGTGTGTGTAAAGTTTATTTCAGGAGAGTAAGATTCCTTCAAAGATTGAAAATGTGATTGAATTGTTAACCTCACTCCACTCCTCAGATGCATGTGGATTATTTTCTGCTAATAGAAAATTGTTAAAAAGTCTTAAATTACTGTAATTTGGCACTGATCTTTCATTGTCATTCTTCAGGGAGAGCTGGATCACAGGCAAGGGGGCTTCCTCTGGAGAGTAGGATGGGCGAAGACAGCCAGGCTCAGGTACTGAGTCCGGTGTTTGTGGCTCTGCCTCTGAGGCCTACGAAATTATCCTCAACTTTTCCCAGCTTAAACAGAAAAACTCTACTTTTAAATCTGCGCCATTGTTGATTTCAGATTTTTTGATAAGCTAGGGCAGGATTTTTCAGAGTGCTCTTTATTGTTCTATTTGTTGATACAGTAAAGTAGGAAGAAAGAAAGTACCAGGAGAGTAATTCCATGAAAAATTGTTCATATACTCTATAACATATATACAACTTTTTCTAACATTTTAAAATCATTTCCAAAAAATAAAAATAAAAGATCTCTTCTTAGTTTTGTTTAGGTAGAAATCTACAGTTTAGTCTTCATCCTGTAGCTGGCATGCTTAGGGCAATCAAAGGACTCCTCTGGAAAACAGAGTACAAATTAGACACTTAGAGACAAGAAATGTATTATTTGTATGTGTGTGAGTGTGTGTGTGTGTGTGTGTGATATTCAAATAAAGATCAATAGCTTGCCTTTGATAAGATCCCAGTCTCACTATATAGAGTTTTCATAATATATAATTTTTTCTTCTATTATTCCTCTTTGTTTTCCTTCATTTAAAAAATGTCCAGCATTTTCCTTTGTAGTGAGTCATTGACTATAAACTATTACTTTAAGTTATTAGACATATTCTTTAAATGGCAATAGATTAAAAAACCTCTACATATATAATTAAAATACTGCTGCATGATCAAGATTCTAAAGACTTTTATTTCCAACTTAAGGCAAACATTGGATAGTTTAAAAAGTCTTGGTCTAAAATTCATATAACTGTAACTTTGCGCTCACAATCACCGGTTTTAGAAACTTTCTGCCCTGCTCTGCTTTCTTTTCATGATCTTTTGCCACCCCCTTCTTCATCAAGCTGACCTTTTTTTTTAATGTTTTATTCCAGAGGGAACTTGCTATGATAGACGCAGTCTGCTGTTGGACATGCTTTCAGATGACAATTTTGAAGTCTTGGTGTACTTTATGTTGTTACTTAATTGAATAAGAATAGTCAGTTTAACGAGGCATTTCTATATTACTTCATTTTAATCTGGTAAGACTAGGGTGATTCATCACCAAGAGTTTAGGTAAATATTAAACTAAGAAGACAGGAGGAGGGTAGAAGAGGTATGGGTTCCGGTTTTGCCAAGATGGTGAAATAATAGGTTTCAGGCTCTGTCCTCCAAAATGAGCCCTGGGAGATTATAGAAGCAAAAGGGAAGTATGGTTTTAAGGAACTGTCAAAGGAGAAACCCCATCCCTTGCCCTCCCCAGCCCTTCTTCCAGGTAGAAGGCCATCTGAGAAGTGGTTTGCCCAGGACAGTTGAATAATAGCAGCCTGGGGCAGAGCAAAGCCAGAGGCAGCAGCAAATGGAAGAATGGGTTACAACAGTGGTTCTCAGGTATGGTCCTCAGACCAGTAGCATTGTTAGACATCAGAACATATTAGAAATACAAATTAGTGGCTAACCCCAGATCTGCTGAGTCAAAAACTTAAAGCAGGACCCAGAAATCTATGTTCTGTAAGCTGTTCTGATAATTCTGATATATGCTAAAGTTTAAGAAGAGAAAGTTTTTTTAAGCCTCACTTGCCTTTTTCTTGCTTTGCCCTGGAACAGTCATGACCTGCAAGCATTTCTACAGATACCTGCCTCTCTCCAGAAGCTCAGTGAAGCTTAACAGTGCGGTTGCTAGTGGGCGGATTATTATAGCAGTGCATAAAAAATCCTGCTTGGACAGAAAGTTACCAACATTAGTTTAAACTGACCAGCTGCTCTCCAGGATTTATTTCTCAACCAAAATATTCAGGTTACAGCATAGGGAATAGAGTGTACCCGCTTTTGTTGATTCACCTCAGGCTTTAAAGAAACTCTGAGTAGAGTAGCTGCCTGCTGGAGGGTTAGCCAAAAAGTCACCAAGGATTCTGTGGAGCCCAAGATACTATAGCCTTATCTCTGCCTCCCAAACTAACCTGGACTGATCCAAATCAGTGTTTAATCTGGTGCCATTAAACATTAGCCAGGGGCACCTGGGTGGCTCAGTGGGTTAAGCCGCTGCCTTCGGCTCAGGTCATGATCTCAGGGTCCTGGGATCGAGTCCTGCATTGGGCTCTTTGCTCGGCAGGGAGCCTACTTCCCTCTCTCTCTCTGCCTGCCTCTCCATCTACTTGTGATTTCTCTCTGTCAAATAAATAAATAAATAAATCTTTTTAAAAAATAAATAAACATTAGCCAGATAGAATAGTTGATACCCCCAAGAAGATATGTGTTCATCAGACATGAGAATGAGACCCCTGGAAAGTGATGTTATCAAGATGGCGACACAGGTTGTTCCTGACTTTGCTTCCCCTCACAAGAACAACAACTAACAACTTGTCATGGAAAAGATACTACTGAGAGATTCCTAGAACACAGGGGGGCTGGGCTGCAGCACCCCTTGCACGGAGGCGGAGGCAGCTATGTAGGGAGGAGGAGGAGGCTCCTCCTCCTAAGGCTAAGAGGAGCAGCTATGTAAGGGAGCACATTGCCCTTTCCCCAAGCCAGCACAGCAGCACACAGAAAGGTCTCTACTGAGACTCTGGTTGGTTCCTTCAATGGGAAAAGAGAGCCTAGGGGCACAACAAGCAACCCCAGCATCGTGGGTAACTTTGTGGGACCCCTGCTCTGGTCTCATACCAGAGGGATTTCAGGGGAATCTGCGGGGCTTAACCACTGGGAATTTGAATGACAGAGAACAAAACTCTGAGAAGGATGAATCCAGAAATCTGAAGCCTGAAAATTATATAATTTTTTATCTTATAAAAAAGAAAAACAAAATTACAAATACAAAATCAGATACAAAGATGAATGCTTAGGATGATAGAAGAAATCACAATAAAATATACATGCTAACCACCTGACAAATATCACAAAGATCACTAAATCTAGGAAAATAACTTTTATTATTTACTAGCTGACATATCCTTAGAGAAGTCTTTACCTTTTTTTTTTTTGGTCACCTCTTCATCTTTCAATAATTGTATTTTATTTTTTTTAAAGTAGGTTCATTGCCCAGCATGGAGCCCAGTGCAAGGCTTGAACTCATGATTCTGACGTCAAGAGTCAGACCCTTAACTGAGCTGAGATCAAGAGTCAGACCCTTAACCAACTGAACCACCCAGGTGCCCCCAAAATTATCAAAGATAATTACAGTTTAAAAAAAGGAAAGAGGGGAGCCTGAGTGGCTCAGGTGGTTAAGTATCTGCCTCTGGCTCTGGTCATGATCTCCAGGTCCTGGGATGAAGCCCTGTGTCAGGCTCCCAGCTCAGTGGATAGTATGCTTCTCCCTCTACCTCTCTCCCTGGTAGTGTTCTCTCTCTCAAATAAATAAATAAATCTTTTTTTTTTTTTAAAGGGAAAGATTATTTTAGATTTTCCTATATTATGATTGATTGAATTCTGTTTTTGTTACTGATATCTGTATCACTGTGCTTCACACACTGATGTATTTTTACATGTGCTTCACACACTGATGTATTTTTAATATTTCTATAGTTTTTCTGCTTTGTGCAGCTCACAGGACATCTGGTCAATCCTATTTTGCATGATTTGTATCTAAAAGGAAAAATTTTATGTTGCATTTGAAATTTTTTATATTTTCAATTTTGTATCATATTTCTAAAAGGAAAGAACTTTCATTTTGAGTAGGGGTCAATGAGAAACAACTTCTTCTCTTACAGTTTTCCATATCTGATGATTGTAATCATTTTCTACATATCATTTTCTGGCTTTGTGCATTCCTTCATATTCTCAATGCTGGCCACTGTAGAACGTTTTCACAATATTTCATATTATTTCATATTACAATATGACCTGTTTGATGTCATGATGCAGGATGAATTGTGTTCTATTCCTAGAAGATATTTTTACACAAGTACAGCTAGTAATAACTTAAACATACTCAGAAGTTGCTGCAAAACATATATATTGGAATGGAAATGGAGTAGAAAGATACAGCAGTGTTACTGATTGCATGTAAGTTTCTTACTTTTGCATATGTACAAAAGTACACAACCATTTGCTAGTGAGAGTCCATGACTCTCAAGCTTTATACTGTAATAGGATTTTCCAAAGAAACAAAACCAGTAGGAAATACTTCATAGATAGAGACATTTGGTTTAAGGAATTGGCTCCCTTGATAATGGAGGTTGGCACATCCATAATCTGCAGAGTAGCCTACAGACCCAGAGAAGAGTTAGTGTTGTAATTCTAGCCCAAAGAGAGTCTGCTGGCAGAATTCTATCTTCCTATAGAGGTCAGTGTTTTTCTAACAAGAACTTCAGCTATTTGGGTGAGGTTCATTCATACTGTGGTCTACTTTATTTAGAGTCTACTGATTTAAATGTTAAATTTATCTAAATTAAATTTATTCTAAATTTTATCACAGCAACATCTAGATTAATGTTTGACCAAATATCTGGGTACCATGGCCTACCAAGTTGACACAATAACCGTTATGATGGTGACTCTTCCTTTACAGCTAAGTTCAATTACCCCTAAAGAAAATTAATAAACAGAACAGTATATGTAACCTGAAGCAGAAGTACTAGAACAGAGGGACCTAGTGATTTAGAAAGTTCATCCATATCATATTCTTCTCTCCTTCCAGGAAAGTAAGAGGGTTATACTTTTCCACCTTTGCAGTTAAGCAGAACATGTGACTAGTACTAGGTCTTTTTTTATGAATCAAAGTTATGATTTATTATTTCTGAGTGATGCTTTTAATTACCAATACAAGATTCTCCAGAGCTTTTATCCTACTGTGTTGGCCAAATGGATTGCATTCTCCACATGGTTTGAAAATATGATGGTGGAACCTGCAACCATGTGATTCCTGAGATACTACATATGTTGCCCCAAAGCATTGCCTGGATGTGTAGTGAACTTTGCACGAAACCACTGAGTTTAGGAGATTTCCTTTGTTTCTACATCATAATCTATTCTGACTAGTACTTGAACCAATGAAATAAACATGCTAACTTTAATGAGATAATGAATGATATTAGCAATGTGAAACACAGCTAGAGTCATAAAGAATAAACAAGTGGAAGTATTAGGTATAAAAAATTATTTGAAATATGGAACCTAATATATAAAATGAATTATCTGTTGAATGCACCTAAAGACAAATTTAGTTGAATTGGAAAATCACACTGGGTGATCCTCCAGAGTTATCAGGAAATAATAAAGAGTTTTAAAATATAAAAAGAAAAGGTAAAGAGATATGAAGGATAGGAATAGAAGACATAATGGAATGTTCAGGGGGAAAAAAAAGGTAAAAATGAAGTGAAGAAAATATTTGAAGAAATAATGGAAATAAATTTCCCAGTATTAAAAAGTAAGTTTCAGATAAAATGGGTTTATAGAGCATCAAGAAAAGATATAAAGAAGAAAAATTCACACCTGAAATGTGTAGAGAAATTTAGGAATATCAGAAACGAAGATAGAATACTATATAATTTTAAAAGAGTACCTACAGGGAAAAAACTGTAACTTTGTAGTTTTCACTAGTAATACTAGAAGAAAGAAGATAATGAAGTAATATTTTTAAAGTATAAAAGGAAATGAACTTTGACCTATAATTTTATGTCCAGCTAAATTACCATTCAGAGGAGGATGTAAAATGAAAATACTTTCAGTCATTAATAAATAAATAAATATATATATATATATATATATATATATAATCTCAGAAGGGTTGTCACACAAAGATCAACATTAAGAGCACTTTTGAGAAACAGGAGAGAATTTTATGAGATGAGGCAAGACAGATATGAAGGGTAACCAAATATCAAATATCTTGGAAAAGGTTATTTTTATTAAAAAAAGAAAAAACTAGGATTAATGGAAAGAAAATAAAAACATAGTCCATCATTGATTTCCAACTTAAATTCTAGCCAGGATGATGGGAAGGAGAAGACCACATGAACCCAGTAGGGCCATTGTACTTCACTTTTGAAGGATAAGACACCAATATCCATACTTAGAGTGTTAATATTAAGTTAGGGTTGTGACAGTTCTTCCTTCTCCCTCTACAATTTGTTTTTAACCTGTTACTCTATTTATGTTTCTTAGGTTTAGAGTTTTTTTTTTATATACAGAGAATGAATGAATCATGAGTTTCTACCACTCTTTCTGTAAGGCATGGCCTACTGTCTCTCTCTCTCTTTCTCTCCCTCTCTCTCTCTCTTTCTCTTGCTGACACACACAAATAATGAGGTATATCACTTTCATTTTCTTATCTGAAGGTTTTTTTAACCATAATTGGATTAGGTTAAATTCAATCTCATGTCCCCAGAGTTAAAAGTTTTAGATCTACTTCGTTTCTTTTTGTCTCATTGAGTATGTTTACTTTTCATTTAATTTTTTTTTAAGATTTTATGTATTTATTTGACAGACAGAGATCACAAGTAGTCAGAGAGGCGGGCAAAGAGAGAGGGGGGGGGAAACAGGATCCCTGCCAAGCAGAGAGCCCAATGCAGGGCTTGATCCCAGGACCCTGAGATCCTGATCTGAGCTGAAGGCAGAGACTTAACCCACTGAGCCACCCAGGCGCCCCATTTTTTTCGTTTAATTTTTGATGCTAATTCAACAAGACACCATGAAAGCCAAAATGAATATATGTACTTTTTGGGTGAAAATATTCTAACTAGAGTAGCGAATGTAAACCTAGCACAGAAACACATATAACTACCCGAGATACTACTCTTACTACTAATATTAAAGATGAATAACATTTTATAATTTATATCTACATATTCATATAAACATAAAATAAGTAAACATAAATATATCAAATTATACTATCATGTGAAATATCATTTTTGCTATTTTATAGATAGGGAAATTGTAATTCAGAGTATTTAATTTCCTACGAGTATAGTAAGAATGTAAGACTTGCTGATTTTCTGTTTGATTCTCCTTATAATACAACATGTTGTGATTTCAAACAATGTAGATTGAATATGTTTTTACTACTACTTCACCTTTCAAGCCAAACTCAGTCAATCTTTAACATTCCATTTTCAGTTTTAACCAGTTTCTCTGTGATCATATTTGTGAATACATACACATATACAAGAAGATCACAGCACACCTTCTGCCTGAATACATACTCAGAAGATGTAGAGAATGCATCTTTTTTCCTAATACTTGATTATTTCTTCTCACAGTGAAGACTATAATTTATCAAGTGATTATTTTATGTCACACACTATATACACTAAAGAATTCCATAATGCTAATATTAGAAAGTATCTATATTCTGATATGAGGCTCCATGAGGTTAGAGTCATTAGGTTGCTTAACATCTCAAAACTAGTAAATGGCAGAGCTAGGATTCAAAAATTTGAAAAGATATGTCAACTCCAAATCTTGTGTGTTTAATAACTTGGCCCTGCAGCTTGCTGAACCTGAACATAAAAGTTCCAGGGATTAATTTTGTGAGTTAGTTTAGAAACAGTATACTCAATATGTAACATATAGAAGAGTCATAACATTGATGTCTAGGGCAAGCCTACAGATGGACGCCCTCAGGAGGAGGAAGTTATGAAAGGGGCCCAGGCCACCCCTGAAATAGAATTGGAACCATCCATACAGGAAATTTCAGGTACTGGGTACCTAGATTGTGGTAGCAAGAGGGCACAGCTAGCTTCAGGTAGCATGTCCCCTTGGCCCCATGGATTCCTTGCCTTGTAGAGAAAGGTGCAGCCAGAGAAGGGCATAGGTGCTACCTAGTTCTGGTTGCCAGGGGAATAGTGGTATGTGGTAAGTATTTAACTGTAGAAATCAGTCAGACATTGGACATTGTCCTTATACAAACAGTCATTAAGACAAGTGAATTAACTTTACTAGTAATGAAAGTGTTGTGGATTTAAAGCAATAATAATGTCATTTTCATCTTACAAATTAACAAGGTATCCTTTAAAATAAGACCAAGCTAAACACTGGTGAGATGGAAATGAGGCTATCCCTCAAATGTGAAATTAGTGGCAGCACTTTCTGTGATCAAGTTTTTTAAAAGAGATTGGAAAATCTGAATAAAATATCTCAAAATTTCCTCATTATTTGGCCCAATAATTTTACTTATTGAATTTAGCCTAAGAAAATAATCTGGAATGCCTAAAACCATAATATGTGTAGATACGCACATGACAATCTTGTATATAATGATTTAAAATGGAGGTAGTAGAGTAAACTTAATGACTAAGGAGTAGACATATAGGATTTAGTATATATAACTAATTGATTATTAGGTACTATTAGAATGACTTACAGGAGTGTCTGGGTGGCTCAATCCATTAAGCACCTGTCTCTTGATCTCATCTCGGGTCTTGATTTCAGAGTTGTGAGTTTAAGTCTCACATTGGGCTCTATGTTGCCTCCTGACCCCCGGCCAAAAAAAAAAAAAAGATATGACTTACAAAGGTTTTGATAGCATAGGGAAAATTTTGCACTGTAAATTTAAATTTCAAAAACAATGATAGCTTTTTTGTTTATAAAATATTTTATTCACTCCATAAAGATAAGTCTAGATAAAAGACTAGAAACAATTATACTAAAATTAGAAATAAAGAAGTAATGATTAAAATAAATCCTATAGTCAGTAATCATTGAGGCAGTTGGGGGTCTTGAAGTCTGTGTTTTCCACTGTTGATTCTCCATAAAATGAAGAACATACTGAGATTGTGATTTTGTGAGCAACTACAAAAAATGTGTGTATTGTTGAACATTCAAGCCACTTTAAGCAGTAAGGATAATATTCCATTGATTTGGAAAAAAATGGTGTTTTTAAGAGCAATTAATGGAGATTAATCATTGTTTTTTGCCCATTTTGACTGCAACAAAGGAAAATGGTTTCTACTGATATCATAGATAAAAGGCTACTCTTTATTTTTATTCATGTAATATCATCGTTAGGGGGCCATTTGTGAAAATCCATGTCCTTTGTGTGCCCCCTAAAATTTTTTGGTCTTGTCATTAGTAATGTTTCATTAGTTTATTCAACAAATCTTAACAGAGCACACACAATATTCCAGGATTGTATTAAGTACCTGTAGTAAAAGAGAATACAAACAGAAATGGTCTATATATTTTGGAATTTTTTAGAATTGTTGGACCAAATGTAAACATTCCTAATAAGCTCTACATTCATATTTAGTTGTTCCTCAGAAATGCTTAAGAGGGGGTGCCTGGGTGGTCCAGTTGGTTAAGCATCTGCCTTCAGCTCAGGTCATGATCCCAGGGTCCTGAGATCAAGCCCTGTGTCAGATTCCTTATCAGCAGGGAGCCTGCTTTGCCCTCTCCCTCTCCCCCTCCCCCTTCACATAAATAAATAAAATCTTTTTTTTTTTTTTTTTTTAATGCTTAAGAATGTCCCCCTTTGAGAAGAAAAGGTAATCAGGTCAAAACTACAGAGGCATCATGGAGGCAGGCCACAGAAGGGTAGTTTTAGTTACCTTACTCGAAGGGAGTGGTTGAAGTGTCCATGATTTGGGCTCCAAAGAGACTGCTTGTGATAGCAACAAACTGGCTGCAAAAAAAAAAAAAAAAAAAAAAAGACAAAACTTTGATTCATTGCAGAGTTTGTAAATGACCTTCACTGTGATATTCTTTAGCCTATTTGAGTACCTCCATAAATCAAATCTGAAAGAGTGGTTATTTCTCATTGAGTCAATTCTTAACATTCAGTGATATCTCCAAACAGAAAGCCTGAATGACTGCAAATGTATTCTGCACTATGATCAGATGTGCTAAGAATTTGGTACCTTTGAGGTATCAAAAGTGAATAATTTAACATTCATTTCTTTAATATGTGTTACTTCAGCTAACAATGAATAGGAGAGCAGGCCTCACTTTTATTTTTTAATTTTTTTTTTTAAATTTTTGATCAAATGAGGAAAACATACTTGACTTTTTTTTTTTTCTGGTATTAGTATGTTCTGAACAACTAGTTATAAATCAAGTACTAGTTGACTCCAGAGAAGGCCCACAGATCTTTTCCCAGCAAGGCTGAACAATAAATTAAATTCAGATTCTTGACAGTTTTATAGTAAGCACATTTACTCAGTACTAGTACAACACGAAGCTATGATTGTAGAAGCAGGTATGCTACTTGTCAATTTAAGTCAGGTAATATTGGGACGCCTGGGTGGCTCAGTGGGTTAAAACCTTTGCCTTTGGCCCAGGTCGTGATCCCAGGGTCCTTGCTCTGCTCATCAGGGAGCCTGCTTCCCCCTCTCTCTCTCCCTGCCTCTCTGCCTGCTTGTGATCTCTGTCTGTCAAATAAATAAATAAAATCTTAAAATAAATAAATAAAATAAAAATAAACAAATACAAAACAAATGAAAAGAAAACCTCTCAGCTTTCTCAGCTTTCTCCATTGACTTCTTAAAGAATAATGAGGAAATAGATTTTGTGCCTGGTATCTTATAACAATTACTTGGTTAAAAGTCATTATTAACTGGATGATGCAGAATGAAAGAAACACCCATTATACACACACACAAATATAACTTGGTGAGGAACACATTTTGTTAATTGAACCAACATTTTAAAACTCCGAGTATTCATCCAATTTCACTCACTTCATATTTCTTTTTTTGTTTACATAATAAACATTTATCTGCTACTTAAAAGAGAATTTTTTTAAAGCAAGGAAGATCAGAGGGGCAAAGGGAGCAGGAAAGAGACTCTCAAGCAGGCTCCACAACCAGCACAGAGTCTGACATCTTACTCCGTCTCACAATCCTGAGATCATGACCCGATCCGTAATCAATAGTCAGATACTTAACTGCCTGAGCCACCCAGGTGCCCCATATAAGATATTTTTTAAAAGCAGTGCTGGCAGTCAGTTTTCATCAGTAAAGTTCTTTGTCTTCTTTATCAGTTTCCTAAAAAAAATCTGTGCTTTGGTATACATTTGGCTCCTTTAGAAAATATAATCACTTAAAAGAATTATAAACTGTGAAACAGTTTGTTTTCAACTTCATCTGTGATAGGCATTGGTTGCAAATAATATGCCTTTGTGAAAACTCCCATTTCTTCCAATACATTATGGTAGACTTAATTATTATTCCAACTCTTCACCTAACATTACCCCCACTCCTGCTCCCAATGCCAGCCAACTCTTCCCGAGAGGATTATACCTCCACGTATTTTGCCATATTATTTGCACTACCCCCTCCCATCATGGATGGAAGGAGTAGAATTTCCTATTCCTAGTGATGTTGAGATTGACCATGAAACTTGTTTTGGCCAAGGAAAGCATTAAAAAGGCATCATATGTTTCTACTTGCTCTCTCATGCCTCAGTCATTACCATTGGTCATTACCATTACCAATGGACTCATGTTATTTCTTCAGTTAGTTTTCTGGTCCTGGGAAAAGGGTGAGAGAAGTGAAGCAGAGCTGCCTAGTCTATCCCAGTGACCAGAACCTGATGCAGACCCATCCTAACTGACTGCAGAACTGTGAGAATAGTGACTATTGTTTTAAGCCCCTGAATTTTGGGTAGTATGTTACACATTATTTTGGCAATATCTCACTGATACATCATGACTACCCTTAGTGGTAAGTAACATTAAAGAAATTCCTGCAATGTATTCTTTCCTTTGGTAGGAACCCAAGTGACCTCCTTCCATTAAGTATAGAAAAGAACAACTTTTAGGAGACAAGAGATTACCTGGTTCTGGTCTTTTCTTAGCAAACAAGTGAAGTGGTCTTTGACAAGTCCCTTAATCTTTCTGTGCTTCTTTTGTAAAATTGAAAATGGCAGTACATTGACACCTAAAGATTTGATTTGTTGTTATCTAGATCCAGATTTTTTTATTACAATATACAGCTTCATGAAAAGATGCCATATCATTATTTAAGGACACTCCAACTTCGTTATTTCATGTAGTTGCATAGCAGATCAGTGACTTTTTGAACTATAGGAGTTCTGAAGCAGGAATTAGGAGTCTTGGGGATAAATTACCCAAAGGATAGGGCCAAGAGCTTACACTGAGCTGAGATTTGGGGAACCCAGATAATCAAAAGAATTTTGGTGTCTGAAATAAGATCCGAGATCAGAATTGACAAGAGATACAATTCTCTCAATATGTGTGTCTGATCCTTTTCTAAATCCACATGCTTTCTTAGTTCTTTCTCCTGAGTCTCGGAGGAACATGGTTATCTTTTGTCAAGTGTGCTAAAATAGCAGAAGATCATTGTTAGAATTATGTATGTCCTTCCAGATTTGTTTGCTTTTTTTCATCTTTTGGTTGTGATTTACCATAAGAAATGGCCACGTACACATATGTTCAGATCAAACAAACTTAATTACTTTGTCAACTCTCATCACCCCTCCTTCACAGGTTAGGTTAGGGAGGCGCTTAGCTGAAAGACAAGGTTTATCATACTCCCAGGCTATTGCGACAAATAATTAACTTACTTTTTTTTTTCATGTGTATTTATTCATCCCTCATTACATTTTATAGGGGATTTGAGGCAAGGAATTGCCACACAGTCAGGGAGACTGGAGAACACAGACTTTTAGCTGGGTGGCAAACTGCACAAATAGATGAACAGAAAAGGAGAATGGGGATTGGGAAGCAATTAACCATTTCTGCCATGGTGGTAAATCTCTGTGTTTCACTCCTGAATTTATGGCTCTATAAAATGTTTACTTTTTCCTAACCTAAATTTCTGTTAATTCAACATGTTCATTTTTTCAGATTGTAGCGATTATTATAGGTACACATCATAAGGTGCTATATACTTGTCCAGCATAGGTACTTCTTGCCAAGTTAATCATCTGTAAGACATGCTTGTTCAAAATTCAATGATTTGGTTTTTTCCCCCAGCTTTTCTTTTTTTCAGTTTTTATTTAAATTCCAGTTAGTGTAATGTTTCAGGTTTACAATATAGTGATTCAGCACTTACACACAGTACCCAGTGCTCATCACAACAAATGCACTCCTTAATCCCCATCACCTATTTCACCCATCCCCCCACCCATCTCCCCTTTGGTAACTATCACTTGTTTGGTTTGCCTCTCTCTCTCTCTCTTACTCTCTCTCTTCTTTTTTCCTTTGCTCATTCGTTCTGTTTTTTAAATCTTACATATGAATGAAATTATATGGCATTTGTCTTTCTCTGACTTATTTTTCTTAACATAGTACTCTCTAGCTCAATCCATGTCCTTGCAAATGGCAAGATTTCATTCTCTTTTGAGAGAATTGTATATACATACCACATCTTTATCCATTCATTAGTCAAAGGACACTTGGCTGTTTCCATAGTTTGGTTATTATAGATAATGCATGCTATAAACATCAGGATGCATGTATCTCTGAATTAATATTACTGTATTCTTTGGGTAAATACCTAGTAATGCAGTTTCTGGATTGTAACTTTTTAACGTTTTGAGGAATATCCATATTGTTTTCCAGAGCCGTTGCACCAGTTTGCATTCCTACTAACTGTGCAAGAGTGGTCCCTTTTCTCCATATCCTCACCAACACGTGTTACTTCTTTTGTTGATGATTTTAGCCATTCTGACAGGTGTGAAGTGATAACTCATTGTAGTTTTGATTTGTATTTCCCTGATGATAAGTGTTGTTGAGCATCTTTTCATGTGTCTGTTGGCCATTTATATGTCTTCTTTGGAAAAACGTTTATTCACATATTCTGCCCATTTTTAAACTGGATTGTTTATTTTTTATGTTGAGTTGTGTAAGTTCTTTATAGATTTTTAGATACTAACCCATTATCAGATATGTCATTTGCATTTATTTTCTCCCATTCCACAGGTTGCCTTTTAATTTTATTGATTGTCTCCTTCCCTGTGCAGAAGCTTTTTATTTTGATGAAATCCCAATAGTTTATTTTTGCTTTTATTTCCCTTGCCTCAGGAGACATACTAGAAAGAAGTTGCTATAGCCAGCATGAAAAAGGTTACAGCCTGTGTTCTGCTCTAAGATTTTGATGATTTGCTGTCTCCCATTTATGTCTTTAATCCATCTTAAATTTATTTTTGTGTTGTGTAAGAAGGTGTAAGAAAGCATTCCAGTTTTATTCTTTTGCATGTTGCTGCTCAGTTTTCCCAAACCCACAGCTAATATCATCCTCAGTGGGGAGAAACAGAGCTTTTCCTCTACAGTCAGTCCACTCTCACGGCTATTATTTAACATAGTACTGGAAGTCCTAGCCATAGTAGCCAGACAACAAAAAGAATTAAAAAGCATCCAAATCAGCAAGGAAGAAGCTAAACTTTCACTATTTGAAGATGACATGATACTCTCTATAGAAAACTCAAAAGACTTCACCAAAAAACTGCTAGAACAGATAGCAAATTTAGTGAAGTAGGATACAAAATTAATGTACAGAAATTGGTTGCATTTCTGTACACCAATAATGAAGTAGCAGAAAGAGAAATTAAGGAATCAATCCCATTTACAACTTACCAAAAACAATAAAAGATACCTAGGAATAAACCTAACCAAAGAGATAAAGGCGCGTATGCTGAAAACTGTAGAACACTGATGAAAAAATTGAAGAGGACACAAAGAAATGGAAAGCCATTCCATGTTCATGAATGGCAAGAATCAATATTGTTAAAATGTCTATACTACCCAAGGCGATCTACACATTTAATGCAACCCCTTTCAAAATACCAATAACATTTTTCACACAGATAGAACAAACAATCCTAAAATATGTAGGGAAGTGCAAAAGTGCCGATTAGCCAAAGCAATCTTGAAAAAGAAAAGCAAAGCTGGAGGCATCACAATTCTGGATTTCAAGTTATATTACAAAGCTGTAGTGATCAAAAAAAAGTATGGTACTGGTACAAAAATGGCCACATAGATCAATGGAGCAGAATAGAAAGCCCAGAAATTGACCACTGAATGGTCATTTAATCTCCCAAAATAGGAAAGAATATCCAATAGGAGAAAGACGTCTCTTCAACAAATGGTGTTGGGAAAATACAGTGATTTCTATTCAGGATATTTAAACTCTGTTTGTTGCACACCACAGACATTTAGCTATGTGTTTTTACTTAAGATCATCTGCATCATACTAGGAACAAAACGAGGTGACCTATGATAATTTAATAAATAGGCATTATGAATGCTAACAGTTACCATGTACATTGGTGGAATGCAAGCAGAGCATGAGCCAGTGAACTATGGATTTTCTAACTAAATCGTGGAATAATTTTACAGTTGCACCTACCACAGAAAATTCTGAAGAACCATTCTTTTCCCTAATTGCACAGGAACTTTTGCAAGAGAATTCTAAGATGTTACATCTGTCACACATTCTCTGGGTTAGTCTTGTGAAGTTAATAGCTTAGGATAGAAAAATCAGACAATAAGCAACAAACTTATTTCAGGAATAAGCTTGAAGGGACTCTCAACATAGGCCTGAGTTAGGAAAGTTTTCAGGACATCATGAAACACAGCCTCAGGAAAGAAGACATCACAGTAAAATGCTGACAATCAGCAATAGACTGGATTCCACAGTTGTTCTGTGCATATGGCCGTGGATTGAGTCCTGCTAACTCTTATTCTAGCTCAATGTAGTTGCCCTGAACAACAGTAGTAAATAAATTAATACTATTTTACATCTGTAAGAGTCCTTGCAAATCCATCATTTCAGATTATGTCTTTTTATTTACAGATCACACATAAGGAAATTGATGCTTCTAGGAATGAAGCACCTTTGCCTAGATCACAGAAACATCAACCAACACCTTGGAGACAGCTTATGAAAAAGAGCCAGACTGCCTTGTCCAGAGAGCTTACCGAAAACACCAGGTACTAGAGGATCAACACTAGTTTTATCAGCCTGTATCTTTTCTCACCCTGGACCCCAATTTTTATCTTTGTTATTTCTGATTCCTACCCTATTTCTGATTCTGGACTCCCCTCCACCCATCCCCCCACCTCACCCCCAGCTGAATTTCCATGGTAACTAACTTTATTGCCCCTCAGGAATCGTGGTGCTGTATCTTCTCTCCTCCTTTCTCCCCGTGCAACCTCATTGAGCACTAAGTTTTGGACCTTTTATGTCTGTTACAGCATTGGTTATAAGACAATAAATGAAAGAGCTGAGCACTGACCCAAATCAAAAACACCAAATCCAGTGTTTTTGCTGACTTACCATAATACTTTTCTGAGTCAACAGTATGATTGCAATTGCTATTTTAAACAAAAGTGTGATTTGAGCAGCTATTGAGTCACAGATGTAGGTGAACAACTGTACATTCATAGGTGCTTTAAGTTTCATGTTATGCCATGCATTTTAAATGTTTTTTAAATTAGGCTGTGAAGCAGAGCCAAAGATTGCATTCATTTAATCATTCATGTAGTTGCTTATCACAATTTATATTTTGGTTTTTGTTAATTTCCAAAATTTATGCCTTTTTGAGGCTTTGTTGTATTCTCTTGTGTAGATGTGCTTAGTTAATTCCACACTGTCTCCCACGGTTGACTATTTAGGTTTCTTTTCTTTTTTAACTATAAAAAGTGTTGTACTGGTGTATCTTTAGGATAAATTCCTAGAACTTATTCCTGGCATTGCTGGTCGAGAGGGTGTATGTACTTTTATTTATTTATTTATTTATTTATTTTAGGGACTGTATTTTATTTTATTCTTAGATCGAATACAAATTCTGCTCTCATTCTTGGATGAGATGTAAACATATATAAACGTACATAATAGGGCGCCTGGGTGGCTCAGTGGGTTAAGCCGCTGCCTTCGGCTCAGGTCATGATCTCAGGGTCCTGGGATCGAGTCCCGCATCAGGCTCTCTGCTCAGCAGGGAGCCTGCTTCCTCCTCTCTCTTTCTCTCTCTGCCTGCCTCTCTGCCTACTTGTGATCTCTCTCTGTCAAATAAATAAATAAAATCTTAAAAAAAAAAAACGTACATAATATATAATTCAAAAGGAAAACAGTGAAAATATTACCAGTTCTCCTTTTGATAAGTAATCACAGCTAGCTGCTCCTTATAGATCCTTAACAGAGATATTCTATGCAAATACAAATATATGTGTATGTTAAGTGAGAGGGGATTTCTCTTATCTGTGAGTAGTTATGTTTTCTTCTTCATTGCACTTAGGAGGGCCTAAAGACTCTAGCTATTATGTCACTGTTCATGTTAGGAACACACTTCTATATAGTTTTCTTATTTAGTACCTGCCACATATCAGAATTATGAAAGATGTTATTTTTAAAGCATGTGATTCAGCTGATTTTCATTTTGTCTTTCTATTCACTCTGTAGGGAGGGATGGCCATGGATATAGGGAGCTGCAGTGTTCTGGTCCCACACGTTTTTAAAACATGATCCAATCTGAGCTGATGGCTCTCTATGGCAGAGACTGTACTATGTCACAAAATCTACTTTTTCTGTCTTCTGTAATGAGAGAATTTAAGCTGGATACGATTGTATAGTTAGGAGCTGTATTACATAAGCTCCCTTCTGGTAGGTGTGATCATGTGACTAAGTTATCACTGATGGTACCAGAGTGGAAGTTCGGTGTAGAAACTACTTTAATTTTTACTCTGGATTTATGTGCATCCTTTCTCCACAGGCGTTGTAGATAGATACATCCTCAAGTTTTGAGTATGCAGAATAGTCCAATAATCCAGATGAGCAACAAGATGAAAGGAACCTGGGTCCCTGAGTGATTGTGTGAAGCACAGATGTCCCAACAACCTCCTTGCTTTCCTTGGGGGTGTTACATGAGATAAAAATAGATTTCTGCCTCTTTAAGCCACTATATTTGTTAGACCAGTTTATTACAGAGCTTGTCCCATATATTAACTAATACAGCTCCATACCTGGTTCTCAGGAGACAACTTGCCATTCCTCTGCCTTCTGCTATGTGCCTTGTAGACTGCTTTCTTAATCTGCTTCCTCATTTTGGTTGAGCATAAAAGAGTGTGCTGGAGATCATTTCATTGTTTTCATTTGTGCTTGTTTCAAAGCGTCTCTGTTGATGGTTAGTTTGATTAGGCATGGAATTCTAGCTGGGAAATAATTTCCCTCCAGAGTTTTGAAGTTATTCCATTTTCTCTGTTATTCTACAAATAGTTCATTTTGATTTATGATTTTTATTCTCTCTCTATTCAGAGTTTTAAAGTCTTCTTTTTTTCCTTTAAGGTTCTAAAATTTCTCATTGTTGTATTTTAGCATGAATCTGTTTTCATCCATTGTGTTTGGCACCCAGTGGAACTTTCAGTCTCCTTTTTAATGCTGGGAAGTTTCCTTGAATTATTTCATGCGTGACTTTCTTCTGTTTTCTCAGTAAGTTTCCAAGTAAGCTGCCATTTTTTACATGTGGAACCTCCTAGATTGCTCCTTTTTTTTTTTTCTTAACTTTCCCTCCTTCTTTGTCTTCTTTGTATCTCTTTTTCCTTTTGCCCTATTTTCTATGACAAATTAATCTTCTAACCCCTCCATTGATATCTTTCATTTCTGCCATCATTTTTTTTTACGAACTACTTTTCTTTATTTTTCCTTTTTTTTTTTTTTTTTTTTAGTTAGATCTTGCTCACCCCCCTTTTTTTTTTTAAGAGTTTTTATTTATTTGTTAGATGGTGGGGAGAGCACAAGCAGGGAGAGTGGCAGGCAGAGGGACAAGCAGGCTCCCCACTGAGCAAGGAGCCTGATGCAGGACTTGATCAGAGGACCCTGGGATCATGATCGGAGCCAAAGGCAGACACTTAACAGACTGAGCCACCCAGGCGTCCCAAGAACTACTTTTCTTTAATTATTTATTTCTTATTATTTCCTGACCTGATCATGGATATCATGCCTTCTTTTATATTTGAGAAAGTATCGATAATAGTTGCTTTCTTTTTTTTTTTTTTAAAGATTTCACTCATCTGTTTGAGAGAGTGAGACAGTGAGAGAGAGCATGAGCGAGGAGAAGGTCAGAGAGCGAAGCAGACTCCCCCATGGAGCTGGGAGCCTGATGTGGGACTCGATCCCGGGACTCCAGGATCACGCCCTGAGCCGAAGGCAGTCGTCCAACCAACTGAGCCACCCAGGCGTCCCAATAGTTGCTTTCTTTTTATTTTCTTCTTTCACACAGACATTGTCTTCCAAGTGACTTTTTTCCCCTTGTGGATTGTGATTATTTGTGGGGCGTTTTTTGGGGGGTTTTTTGGTTGTTGTTTTTTAAAGATTTTATTTATTTATTTATTTGACAGAGAGATCACAAGTAGGCAGAGAGGCAAGCAGAGAGAGAGGAAGGGAAGCAGGCCCCCTGCTGAGCAGAGAGCCGGATGCGGGGCTCGATTCCAGGACCCTGAGATCATGACCTGAGCCAAAGACAGAGGCTTTAACCCACCAAGCCACCCAGGTGCCCCTGATTATTTGTTTTGATTGCTACCTTCCTGTTATAGACTTTCCTTAGATGTTTATGGATTCATTCTTCTCTGCTTCTAGAGTGACTTAATAAAAACTGACTGAATGTTCTGAGTATGGGAATGGGGCTTGAAGATTTCACAGTAGGGTGGGTCTTGACAGACCTTCAGCCACCAAGCTCCAGATGTCAGTATCTGTATATATTTCTTTCTGAGCTGATCAGGTGTCCCAAATAAAGGTTTCCCAGTCCCCAGACTAGAGGGTAGAGATTTGACTGCCAGAGTTCGGGGTATAGAGAAAGGTGGGGGTTCCAGCCTTCAGGATTCACTATTTATATTCCACTTAGTGCCCCTTTTTTAGTAAGTCACCCTGGCTCACAACTTTGCTTAGAATGGCCAGCCCAGAGATCCTCCATTTGAAACTATTCTGAAGAGTAATCTTTCATTCTTCTATTAGGGCGGAGTTGGGAGGACAGTTACTCCATGTTGTGGAGTGTAGGAGGGCATGTAGTGTTTTAAAAGATTCTCAATCAGTTTTTGCCATATAGCCTTCATTTTATTCTTTTCTCAACCTTTCATTCTCATTTCCAGGAATACCAGAAGCCCCTGGTGTTTCCAGCTTCTAAGACTTTCGAGGATTCCCCAGGGTAAGTCAGATTGTTTCCAGCTATTCTCTACGGCTGGTTTAGGAATTTGGTTGTATTAGATCTACTTTATCAGTGACCATATACTTAATCTGATTTTTTAAATTAGTACATTAGCAGCTGCTTTTCTCCCATATTTGAGATAGTATATTTTTGTTGTTGTTATTTTGGTGAAAGAGTAAAATTTAGATGTGTGTTTTCAATGCTATTTTAACCTGGATCTCTGATGATTGCTTTTATAAGCCATTTATTTTTCTCTTAGATGAGCAGAGAAGGTTTAAAGTGACTTATATTCCCCTATATACATTCTTTGGTAAAAAGGAAGATGCAATTTTATTATGAAAACTGATGGACATTATTAAGAAATACTTACATTCTCTCAGGGAGTAGGCCCAGAAGAATGCTATGAACAGAGATAATAAAATCTAGTGAATCTCCAGTAAGTCTCAGAATCTATTGTTTAATATTCCATTTATTTAGAGAACAGAACTTGTGTCAAACATGTTCTTGGGATAAAAAATAAATAAATAAAACTATAATCCTGAGAGTTAACGGGCCACATACTGAAACTCATTTACACAAAAATGGTGTAAAAGAAGTTAATCGAATGAATCAAAACTCAGAAAATGTGTTTGTTTGCGGGTGACAAAATGGTAATAAACTCTAAGGATATTGAAAATTCCTTCCTGTTCATTGCTAATTGGCCTTCTTTTAAGAAGTAGTATGCCAGTAGGTACCCCAGCGAAAGAGGACTTGATCTATTTTACTACTTTTGCCTAAATGGATTCCACATTAGTACAGGCCCCAAAGTGCTTCTCTTTTTTAATTCCATATTGAGTTCACTGAATCACTGACTGTAGAAAATAAACTTTCCATATCCCCTTGCAGCTTTCAAATGAGAGGTTTCCATGGCATTCAGACTTTCTGAAACCCATTAAAAAGCCTGAGAGGTAGAGAGGCTATAATTGTTACCACTCAGGTCCAATATAATCAGCTGTCCAACTACTCATCAGCTCCAACAGAAGGCTTATCCCACTGCTTCCTGTTTCTGATACCTCTCTAAGGATCAGTCACATCTGCCAGCACAGAGAGAGAGAGTGAATGATCTAGATTCTAGTTTGCAAGCCAACTATCCCACACAGAACAAGATCCTTTCTCACAGATGTGCTGGTGGGGTGTCTGCCATTTGCAGGGTGTACGCTGTTGGCATATTTGAAGTGGGCTCTGAGGGCATATCTCTGCACAGAGAAACCTAACATGAGGATCCATTTATAGGTTCATTCTGGGCTTATGAAGTATCAGCAAAGCATGGTTCATCATGATGAAACTCTTTTTAAAGATGCATTACGGATTCATGTGGTCCTTCAGTAGAAGCCACTAGGCTATATACTGTGTCTTATCAGTCCTCCTTTTCTGTGAGTGTTGTTCCTGAAGATCTGGCCAGTTGGCCCCTGAAGGGAGATAAAAGGCACTTTTGAAGGACTGTTTGCTCCCAGGAGCCACATACATTTTGATAGAGTATTTAGAATATTTAGAGCACAGGAAGATAGATTATGCCACTTGGAGACATATTTTAACCCATATCTACCACAGTATTTTGTGCTTTTATGTACATCAAGGTTGTTTGTGACAGGGGGAATTTATTTCTAACAGTCATAGAAAATTTCTGACTAATTCCAGGCTGGTGACGTTTGGAAGGAAAAAGAAAACAACCTATACCTTTCATCATGTAATCTGCTCTTCTTGGTCTGCTCTTCTTGGTTGTCCAGGGTTAGTTAAAGAACCTTGCTTTGTCTCTTGCTCAGACTGGCTTTTCCCTCAGGCATCTCTTAAGGTTTTTATATACATAGAAAGGCCTCCAGACAGCAGAGCTGTGACTGACTGGTTTGTCTACACTGCCTCCCATCATCCTTTGTCTGGGCTTTTTTTACCTTCTGTCATTTATCCCAACATCTCCCAAATGCTGTCTGATTCTTATCTCTTCATCCCTGAGTTTCCTAAGAAATGCCCTGTGAAATGAAGGTTACTGATGATTAAACTGACAAAGAGTCATTCTCTATTTCTTCTTAATATTAGCATTGTGGCCAAGAATGAAGTAACCCTTGTGGAATTTCAGATGCCAGTGAAAAATTGGAGGAGTAATCTGAGACTGGATGACTTGCAGTTATCTGAAAGTTTCTGCTTAATCTGAATTTTTTAATTAGTACCTTAGTAGCTGCTTTTCTCCCATATTTGAGATAGTATTTTTTTTAAAGATTTTATTTATTTATTTGACAGAGATCACAAGTAGGCAGTGAGGGAGGCGGGGGTGGGGGGAGGCAGGTTCCCCGCTGAGCAGAGAGCCCGATGCGGGGCTCGATCCCAGGACCCTGGGATCATGACCTGAGCTGAAGGCAGAGGCTTTAACCCACTGATCCACCCAGGTGCCCCTGAGATAGTATATTTTTGTTGTTGTTATTTTGGTGAAAGAGTAAAATTTACATGTGTGTTTTCAATGCTGTTTTAACCTAGATCTCTGATGATTACTTTTAGAAGCCATTTATTATACTGTCCTTCCATAGAAACATACCTATATGTATCAGGTGGGTTTCCTAATTGAACACTGTGAGAGAGTTGGTGACTCCTTAAAAGTGCCTAAATGTGAACTCCCCACCCTCCAGCATTTCCTGCCTTGAAGAACAACTCTAGATTTTGTAGACTACATGAATTGAAAGAATAAGTGAGCCAGGCAGCTGCACTTCAAAGATTGATTGACTGATTGATTGATTGATTGATCTTTTATTTATTTATTTATTTGTGAGAGAAAGAGAAGGCGATACAGGGGCGGAAGGGCACAGAAGAGACTCTCAAACAGATTCCTCCCTGAGTGCTTATCCTGACCCAGAGCTCAAACTTACCACCCTGAGACCATGACCAGAGCTAAAAGCAAGAGTCAGACATTTAACCGACCAATCCACCCAGGTGCCCCATGCACTTCAAATTAAATAAAAATCATCAGTCAGTATGATTTGTTTTCACTGTGACACTCAAAACTCCTTTCCCTGTACATTAATCACCTAGCAATTCTGAGAAGCCAGCATTATATGGACAAAATACTGCTCATTAACCAGCCCTTCACAGAGAGAGAGTGCATGTGAACTATTTCCTGAAAAATATAAGTGTTATCAGAATTTGCAGGTGGTCTGTTACAGTAAGACTCAGTTTGGAAAATCCTTAAGGATACAACTTGAAAACTCTCCATTATACAGATAGGGTCACAGAGTCTCAGTGATGGGAAGTAATTTGTCTGAACTGGTAAAATACATTAACAGCAGAGCTTGGATTAGATTCTCTTTCCTAGGCCATTTTTTTCCCTTGTACCATGCTGCCACTAACATTTAGCAGCGATACCATATGTGCATTTCAGTTAGTTCAATGTGAATTAGGTAGTAAATTTCATCAAAAAAAAAAAAGAGAGAGAGAGAGAGAAGTCTTAGAATCATTATTTAGGCAGGTCATAAAGATTCAAAATACCAAGCATTGGAAAATTCTGTGTCTTCCAACATTTTATCTTGAATAATTTCAAACCCAGAGACAGATTGGATGAATAGTACAAAAAACACCTACAACCCCTTCATTTAGATTGTTTTCTAAAAACAAAACATTTTCTTATATAGCCAAACCACATTAATGAAATCAAACACTGATACAGTAATATCTATTAACAACATACAGCTTACATTGAAATTAGTCTAGGATAGTTCCCCTGCTATTGTTTCTTTCCATGACTTTGACTATTATAAAGAGATTAGATTAGTGGTATGGGGTTTTTTTTAAGCTTTTGGTAATTTAGATTTGTTTATTTCCTTATGATTAGATTCAGGTTAAATTTTTTTTGACAACAGCACAACATGCAGAATGTTATGTCCTTTACTGTGCATTTGCTTTTTAAAGGTCACTTCTCTAGTTTATAAGCAATCTGTGCAGCCGATCTTTTGCAACTTTGTGAGTACCTGTTCTTGAACAAATTTCCATTCAATGGTTTGAGTATTTATTAATGATGCTTTCCTGAATCAATTATTACCATATTGGTAGTTGCAAAATGGTGATTTTATAATTTATCATTTCTTTTTTTTTTTTTAAAGATTTTATTTATTTATTTGACAGAAAGAAATCACAAGTAGTCGGAGAGGCAGGCAGAGAGAGAGAGGGAAGCAGGCTCCCTGCTGAGCAGAGAGCCCGATGCGGGACTCGATCCCAGGACCCTGAGACCATGACCTGAGCCGAAGGCAGCGGCTTAACCCACTGAGCGACCCAGGCGCCCCTAATTTATCATTTCTTATACATTTATTAGTTTATACTCTTCTGTCAAGAACTTCTGTTCTTACTAAGGATTCATAGTATTTTTAATTCAATGTGTCATAACCTATTTGTGTGTGTGTGTGTGTGTGTGTGTGTGTGTGATGGCCAAGTGAGAACTCTTACAGTAGAGTTACTGTGTCCTTTGGCATCTGTACATCAATTTTTTTGGTACTTCCTTAGTTTCTGGCACAACACATTTTTCCAGAATTGCTTTGATATTTCCTACTTCATATCTGGCTATTAACTCTAAGGAGTCCTGATTCCTTGTAGTGAGGAACTGTATTTAGAAATCAATATATACATATATTTGCCCATCTTTCTTAAACAAGAGGTAGAATAAAATTTCTGATCTTCTCACATACTTTGCTTAAAAATATATTCTACCAGTTGCTTCATATCTGTTCTTAAAAGGTCTTTCTTCACCAGTCAGAATGGCTTAAAATTAACAAGTCAGGAAATGACAGATGCTGGCAAGGATGCGGAGAAAGGGAAACCCTCCTACACTGTTGGTGGGAATGCAAGCTGGTGCAACCACTCTGGAAAACAGCATGGAGTTTCCTCAAAAAGTTGAAAATAGAGCTCCCCTACGACCCAGCAATTGCACTACTGGGTATTTACCCTAAAGATACAAACATAGTGATCTGAAGGGGCACGTGCACCCGAATGTTTATAGCAGCATTGTCCACAATAGCCAAACTATGGAAAGAGCCTAGATGTCCATCAACAAATGAATGGAAAAAGAAGAGGTGGTATATATATACAATGGAATACTATGGCAGCCATCAAAAGAAATGAAATCTTGCCATTTGCGACAACGTGGGTGGAACTAGAGGGTATTATGCTTAGCGAAATAAGTCAGTTGGAGAAAGACAACTATCATATGATCTCCCTGATATGAGGAAGTGGAGATGCAACGTGGGGGATATGGGGGTAGGAAAAGAATAATGAAGCAAGATGGGATCCAGAGGAGACAAACCATAAGAGACTCTTAATCTCACAAAACAAACTGAGGGTTGCCGAGGGGGAGGGGGTAGGGAGAGGTTGCTGGGGTTATGGACATTGGGGGAGGGTATGTGCTATTGTGAGTGCTGTGAAGTGTGTAAACCTGGCGATTCACAGACTTATACCCCTGGGGCTAATAATACATTATATGTTTACAAATACAAAGGTTCAAATATTACTCAAAAAAAAAAAAATAAGTCTTTTTTCTTCTTTTGTACAACTGAATGGTACTTCACAAACTATGTTTGGGTTCTTAGGTTGTTTCCAATATTTTTCTATAGTAAATAACGCTAAATAAAAATGTATATATGTATTTTTAATATTATTGGAAATGCATATTTGTGGTAGAGTCAGTAAACTATTTGGGTTAAAAGATAAATACATACATAGTTTCTCAGATATTTCCAAGTATAGCAATTGTGCAATTTTGCATTCCTCTAGCAACCTCCCTACCTTGAGGTTTCTTCATGTTCTAACCAACAAAATATATAGTCAAGCTTTTGAATTTTTGCAAATTTGATAAGAGAGAAGTGGTCTCAGTTTTGCTTAAATGTGTATTTCTGTTATGGGTGGGGTTCAACATTTTTTCATATATCTAAGATCTATGTTTATTGATAATTAACTGTGATTGTTTCTCGGCCTTTTGGCTAAGATCAAGTGTATTGATAATTAACCAGTAATCTCCTTTCCTATCAAGTTTTTACCTTTCTTTCTTTATTTTTCAGAGATCTATCCCATGTATTAAAAATCTTAGTCCTTTGCAGGCAGCGTATTTTAAAATATTTTTCTCTTTTGACAATTGTCTTTTAACTTTCCTTTTAATTTTTTTCATACAATGTATTGTTTTAAAGTTACATTCATAACTCTTTTGAAACTGCATTGCAGTTGCTTACACCCACATTATAAAATTGAGATCATAATGTATTTTCTTCCAAAACTTTTTTGTTTTCAATTTTTTACTCTTAGATTTCTGATCCATTTCAAGTTTATTCTGGTAGTTAGTTGAAATATGCATCTAATTTTCTCTTTTTCCAAATCACTGAACAATATTCCCCCACATAATTTATTAAAAAGTCCATTTTTCCTTCAGTAATTTAGAATAACATGTTTATCATATGTTAAACTTCTATATGTTTTTGGATCCATTTCTAGACTTTCCACCAGTGTGTCCCTCTATGGAGATTTAAGTATTTTGAATATGTTTGATCTCATGTACTTAGTCCTAGAGTTTGCCTACCTATTCCCACATTTATTTTAACACATGAAATTACAATAAAACTTTCTAGCTCCAGGAAAAAAAAAAAAAAAAAAACTGGTGTTTTTATTCAGAGAATATTAAATTCATATAAAAATTTGGAAAGAATTACCATGTTTACAATGCTGAATCTTTCTATCCAAGAACAGGGATGTATTTTTTGTATCTTTCAGATCTTTTTCCCAGTTTGCATCATGTAAGTGTTGCATATTTCTTAAGTTTATTCCTTAAGATTTTTTGTTGATATTATAAATGGGATATTCCTTTCTATTATAACTTCTGATTATTGATGTATAAGTGAAGGCTTTTAATTTTTTATCATAATCTTAAATACTTCTAACTTAGTGGAATTTATTGAGTAAAATTGTTGATTCTTTGAGTTCTTCTGTTATGGATAGCTTACTTCATTCCCCACCCTTTTCCTCTAATTGTTTTTTCCTTATTTAATTGCATTGATTAGCACCCCAAATTCATGTAAAATAAAGGTGCTGATAGTGGCTATGCTTACTTTGTTCCTTACTTTATTAAGAATGACTCCCCTGGAGTGCCTGGCTGGCTCAGTGGGTTAAAGCCTCTGCCTTCAGCTCAGGTCATGATCCCAGAGTTCTGGGATCAAGCCCTGCATCAGGCTCTCTGCTCAGCAGGGAGCCTGCTTCCTCCTCTCTCTCTGCCTGCCTCTCTGCCTACTTGTGATCTGTCTGTCAAATAAATAAATAAAATCTTAAAAAAAAAAAAAATGACTCTCCTGTTTCCTCATTAAATAATGTACTGGCATTACATCCGAGGTCCAGTTCTGTCTCTGTCTCTATCTCTATCTCTGACTTTGTGTCCACCTTCATCTCTGTCTTCAGTTTCACCTCTTTTTTTTTTTTTTTTGAAAAATATTTGTTTATTTTAGAGGGACAGAGAGCAGATGGAGGGGCAGAGGAAGAGGGAGTCTGGAGAGGATTCTCAAGTTGACTCCACAGGACTCTGAGATCATGACCTGAGTTGAAATCAAGAGTTGGACGCTTAACTGACTGAACCACCCAGGGGCCCCTACCTCTTTCTTTACCTCTGTCTTTATCCCTGTCTCTGCCCCAATCAATATTATCATCTTCTTCCTTAGAAATGAATAGCATCCAAAGTAGGATTATAAATCATGCTTAACCCGAAGTATAGAAGCCATGCAATGCTAAACTTACTAATAACTAAAACAATGTGGACAATAGCAAAATAGAGGTTCTTTTTCTTTTTCTTTTTCTTTTTTTTGAAGCGTCCTGAGACCATCAATACACTTCCACAAATGTCCTTTCTCCCCTTCACGAGGATACCTTTTGGTTTTGATTTAGCATGCAAAGCTTTAAGCATTGTATATGCAATGTTATTTGAAGAGAGAGCCATTTCAGCAGAACATACCCATATTATGCCCCTTTAGATATGCAGCTTAAGGGGCCTTTTTACAATGAATCATGCCCTATTAACCCATGTATACATATATTTGCACATCGTTCTTATACAAGAGGTAGAATTTTAAAAATCTGATCTTTTTATTTTGCTTAAAAATATATCCTAGCAATAACTTTATATCCGTTCTTAGAGGTCTTTCTTCTTTCGTACAGCTGAATGGTATTCCAGCTAAACGGAACCATAATTTTTCCCCTATGTTTAGGTTTTTAGATTGTTTCCAGTATTTTTTCTGAGTTAATATAACATGATCAATTGTTCTATTTTAAAAACTCTATCCTACCAAAAATATTGTATAAAGATTCTTTATGATCTTCCTACTAGTAAATACCATTATGTGTTTTTAGGAGGTCAGCTTGTTTGCAAGGGGATTTGCCTGGGTCATTTTTTCTTCCCTAGAGATCTCTAGTAAAAAGAGAATAGTACAGTACAGACCTGTTGTGTGTTTGTCTGTGTGTGTATTCTCTCTCTAAACACACACACACACATGCTGTATATATAATTTTTTTTTTTAAAAGCAGGACAAGAAATGTCATTGAAGCAGGACAAGAAATGTCATAAGGAATAGATGTTGAGGGGTGCCTGGGTGGCTCAGTTGGTTAAGCTTCTGCCTGCGGCTCAGGTTATTATCTCGGGGTCCTGGGATAGAGCCTCTCGTTCAGCTCCCTGCTCAGTGGGGAGCCTGCTTCACCCTTTCCCTCAGTGCTCTCCCTCTCACTCTTGCTCTTGCTCTCTCTCTTTAAAAAAAAAAAAGGAATAGAGGTTGAATTTTTAAAGGCATATAAGCATCTATTGATGTAATTATTTGATTTTTCTCCTTAGTTCTCTTAATATAATTTATTATACTAATAGATTCCTACTATTGAACCATCTTTGCATTCTTGAAATAAATCCTATGGGTTTGTTATATATTATTATTTATCCAAATGCAGCATTGTATTTTTTCTTGCTATTTAGGATTTTTTGCTTTAATATTTGTAGATACGTTTGGTCTCTTATGTGTGTGTGCATGTGTGAAAGGGATATCCTGCTTAACTTAATGCTATACTTGTTTCATAAAAGAAGTTTGGGAATTTTCTTTCACTCTCTATCCTCTGGAAAAAACACTGAATATCTGTTTTTTAAAAACTTGGTAGTATTTCCCTATAAAATCATTTGGACCTTAGCCTTTGTGTGTGTGTGTGTGTGTGTGTGTGGAGTAGAAATTTGATACCTTTATTTCTTAAAATTGATTTACTCAAACTTTCTGTCTTGATTGGAGTCAATTTTGATAAATTGTGTTTTCCTAAATAACTATCAACTATTTTTTATAGATACTGACGTTTTTGCATAAATTGTGTGGTCTCTGTTTTCATTTTGTCTGTTTCACCGGTCATTTGTCTTCCTTATTATTTAAAGTTTATGAATTCGTGGCTTTCAGTTCCTTCCATGTATTTTTAGTATACTATGTTAACATTTTCATTACTCCTTAAGAAACACAGGAATTACAGTTTGTATTTCCCCTTTCACTCAGGAATTATTTCACACAGTTTCTTTTTATAAATATTCAAGACCCTTCTGATTTTTGATATTAATTTTTGGTTTTATTGTATTGTCATCAATAATTATCTAAATTATCTAGAATAATTATCAATAATTTCTATTATTTCTATTTTGTGGAGCTTACCCAGGCTGTCTTTATGACGTGATATTTGGTCAATACTTGTGCAAGTTGTATTTGTGTTGGAGAGGGAATATTCTCTATCTGGGAGTTATAGAGTACAAAACATATTTTAATATTTCCCCCTTTGGTCCTATTGTATGGGTCTTCTGTGTTCTTACCTATTGTTTGTCCACTTGATCTGTTTTGGACTGAGATTATTATGACAATATTTTCCCTTTGTGGGGATTTCTCTCTATTTCCTCTTTCCTTCCTTATAATTTTTGCTTTGTGAAAGTGACTGATGTTTCTGGTACATAGATTTTCATAAATACTGTATCTTCTTTGTGAATTGTGGCTTTTAGTATCTGAAAAGAAAATTCAGAGAGCTTTACTTCATGTGAATATTTTATTGAGCAAGAAATAAACTGGGAATAGGGAGACTTCAAATCTGAAAGAGATGCAAAGCTCAGGAATATGTCATTGCAGGATAGCTTATAACATGAAAATAGGTGAGTTGTTTTTACAGGGATTGGTCATACAAGGGGTATTTCCAGACAGTGGGGCATTGGTTAAAAGTGATTTTCTTATATCATTTTAGGAAGAAGTCTTCAGTTTTATTTGTGATTATCAGAGGTATTTACAAAAAATCACCCCCACGTTAAATTTTCCTGAAATAAACTAGATTAAGTTTTGCATATATGGCTAATCTAGTTTTGTCTGTTTGTGGGATTGTCAAGCCTGGCTTCCATTTTATTTTAGCAAGTAATATAAGCTGTATTTTTTTTTTTTTTTTACATTCAATGCCTTTGTATCTGAATTCTAGTCTGTTTGATATCAGGAAATAACTCCTATTTTCTTATTGTCTTACTGTATTGTTATTGTCTATCGGCCTTTGCCCATCCCTTTTTTTTTTAGGTTTTTAGGTTTTCTGAATTACTTTATCTGAGATAGTATCTCCTACATACAACATTGGATTTTGCTTTGCAAAATTTCCATGTTTTATTAAATAGACATCTAGCTGTTGTTATTATGTCTTAAGGCAATGGGGTGTGAGAATTTGCAGGAGTCAAAGGATTATCAATTATGTACAGTAGGAAGAGCACTTTATTTTACTACACTGCATTGTTTCTATCCCTAGATAGATGTTATGTGGTTGGTTTTAATTACATCACTTTAAGGGCAGAGCACAGTTTTTAGTTTGCATCTTGAAGGAAAATAAGTACCAAAAGAATGTAAAAAAGGATTTGGAACACATTGTTCTAACTTTTATAAGAATATAATAAGGGGTTTAGAATAAGAGTGAATCTCAAAGGCTATAAAGTACATAAAATTTGAGAGATCAAGTCTGCCTTCCATATTCCCTCTTTACTCTCAGCAAATATTTGGGCAATCATTTTAACTCTCTAAGCCTCAGCTCTCTTACAGAGAAACTGGGATAAAATTAGCCCTGCTATGGATGAGGGAGCACGAGGCTGAAGACAAAGCAAAAGCTGGCACCTTGCATCCCTTCTCCATCCGCTCCCCCTCAGTCATATGTGTAGCATCCCTCAGGCAGCGCTGACTGCCATGAACAATAAGCAAATAGTTAGATTGCAGGGATCACAATCCTGCAAGACAGGAGCCTCCCTTGGCTTACAAATGTCCTAAATCTCACTAACAAAGACAATTGATAGCAGGATTGTGACACCCCACCAAAAAGTTTCCCAACTATCTTAATGTTAATGGCTGGTCTAAAGACAACATTAATCAAGCCACAGGGCAAGGCCTCTGGTAGGCCTCGTACATAACCTGCCATCCCTCACAACCCTGGGCAGCAGCTCTTCCTGCCCACGGGTCCTGTCCCCGTGCTTTAATAAACCACCATTTTGCACCAAAGATGTCTCAAGAATTCTTTCTTGGTCATCTGCTCCAGACCTCAGCCCACAGAACCTCACCTAGGTTCTAGAACTTCATCACTACCATCCCTTCAGAATTCTCATAGCCATCAAAGTGTCCATTTCCATAATTCATCCTTTATAAGGTGCCATTCTCCAGCACAACCTTGGTCATGCTGCTGATCTTATGAATCTCCTATAATGGCTTTCCTTATCTTTATGTGTTTAAATAATTAAAATATTCTTATCTATTAATAAATCCATACACGTTATACTTGGCAATATTCTGCTCTGTACCTCATGAACTCTGGTCCTCTGTCAGTAACCACTCAAATTTTGTTTGAAGTTTTCATGTGTGCGCATTTGCCTTCCTTCCTCTAAGTACCATAAACATTTACTATTTTTTGGTTGATCAATTTGAAATGGTACATATTCCTTCTCCACAATTAAAAATGAGGATTAATTCCAGTTGAACATCATCTTTCCTTTTCTTCCCAATACTTGAGAGATATTTTTTATTCTTCCTACTTGTAACTTTAAATCACATGCTTATACATCAATTCTAGGCACAGCCAAACTTGTTCTTTGTCCCTGTCATTCCTTCTCACCACTTCTTCCTTAACTACATCCTCAACTTCTGTCAGCTCCACCTCATAGATATGGTTATGGCTGATACACTTCACAGGCTCCTCTGTTTCCATAATTGCTTGTCTATAGAAAAGTCATAGAGGGGCGCCTGGGTGGCTCAGATGGTTAAGCATCTGCCTTCGGCTCAGGTCATGATTCTGAGGTCCTCGGATCAAGTCCCACATCAGGCTCCCTGCTCAGTGGGGAGCCTGCTTCTTCCTCTGCACCTCTCTCTCTGTGTCCCTCATGAATAAACAAATAAAATCTTTAAAACAAAACAAAAAAAAGTCATAGAGAAAAATTAATTTTAAAAGATGAACTCAATTGAACAGTATTTATATTATTGTCTCATTTTTACATTGGCATTATACTCCAGTTACATTTTCTTTTCTGGGTTCTAATATCTTTATCCTTATGCTCCTCAAAGGAGCATGTATCTAGCATCAAAGTTAAAAAGACTGTTTTCATATAAAAATTCATCTTTGTAGCTTGATTCAATTTTGGACCATGAGTTTCTTGCATATCTCTTTCTTTGTTGAGAGAAGTAATCTTCCAGTTTCTTTTCTGAGTTGCTGTTTGACTAAATTTTACTCTTTTTGGAGATATTCTTTGAGCAGCTTCACCTTCTCCTCGAACTTGACCCCATTTAAGGCTGATATTCAACTAATATATACCAATACAGCTTCATTCATTTTTAAGACAGTGAAATATTTATATATCAGAAGGAAGACATTTTAAATAATATCTGAATAAGTGATAAAATTAATTAGAACATAAGTTTGCATATAAATGCCTTATTTTGAGTGGTGTCATAGGTTGCTGTGTTGACCAATGGTGATGGACCTTCCTTCTGTCATAACATCTGAGAAGCTACCTGCCAGTTAGGCCGGCAAGGCAATATAGCATTCTTTATAGAGTTAGGCTAGTCAGTTCTCTTTTGTACTCTAAAGAATTCATACTTTGCATGTTTGCATCATAACTCTTACACAAAATTGTTAGTGAATTGCTTTGATATTTGTAAAATCAAGAATTAATAGTGAAATATTGATTAATAAATAACACTGATTTCTTGCCTCCTGGATTAGTTACCATTTCATTTTGATGAGGGAACAGAACGCTGGTTGAAGAGAAAGCAGAAGCTGACACCAAGCAACCTCCCCTGCCCCCCCACTCCTGGGTGGGACATGTATGACATTCTTTGGAGGCTCCCAACCATTTTAATGTTAATTTCTTGCTGAAGGGGAAAAACAACCTTAATTTAACAATGGCAAGGCTCTGGTATCTTGTGGGTCTTCTTGAGCATATGAAAGTTCTTTTGAAACCTCCCTTTTTCCTTACCTCCCCCAACCCCATAGTATATAATCAGCCATCCCTCATAACCTCAGCGGCTGCTGTTTCTGCTCACGGGTCCTGCCCCATGCATTAATAAGCCACCATTCTGCACCAAAGATGTCTCAAGAATTCTGTTTTGGTCATCAGCTCCAGATCTCACCCCACCAAATCTCTCACTTATATTTTAAACTTCACCAATTTCAATGTCTCATTATCCTCTTGTTTTTATAGACTAAATCTCAAGTCTATTTTTCATTTTAAAAAGAAGTGCAGATGACAAAATTCTAGTCCTTGCAATTCTGAAAATCAATTTATTGAGCCCTCAAACTTAATTGGTAGTTGGGTTGGCATAGAATCATTGATCGAGTATCCTCTTTTCTCACACTCTGAAGGTATTACTTAATTTTTTAGAGTCCGTTGTTGCCAGTCTTCTTACTATATATCACTGTGTACCTACTATATTTTAGGTGCTGATGCTAATCTGATACTAATTGCTTTGTTAATGATAACACTCAGTGGGCCCTTTCAAGGCAAATATTTTTACTCTGAGATACTTTCTTACATTACTTATTTAACAATTTCCTTCCCTCTATTTTCTCACTTGTTTCTTTTAGTATTCCTAATTGTTGAAAGATGAAATAGTGCTCTATTCCTCATGATGCTGTATTTCCTCATGATGCTGTATTTTTGCTTTTTTCCAGTTTTTTCCTTCAGATGCAGAGGAATATCTTCCATGTTATCTTCCCTGTTTTTCCATTTTGGGTATCATTACTTCTAATGGATAAAAATTGTTCATATTTTCAATGTTCCCTTTCTTCTGCATACTTACTTGTTTCCTGAATTTGAAACCAGGCAAAAAGTTAGGAATATTAGAAACATCCTGCGAAAATGTTTCAGGAATGCTTTTCTTATGCAAATTGCCTGCTTTTGTCTACCTTTTCATCTAGCTATTTCATTTACCTTCCTCTTCCTTTTTAGTTTTTATTTTATTCCCCATCTAAGAGCTTTAGTTTCCTTTTCCTTCTCTGTGGAATTTCCTTACCTATTTTTTGTTTCTTTCTTGTTTCTGCTTGGAGGAATAATATGAAATCTGGAATAATGGTTATTGTAAAATGATCTTACCTTTTGCTTTTTATTTTCTAGAGTAACTTGCTAATATCTTAATAGCCTCTTCCTTTCCCTCCCGCCTCTTTAAATTTGAGTGTGAATGAGATTTTGTGTGGACTTTAGGCTTCCAGTGTTGTTTGCAAAACACTTAGCAAAACTTTTTTAGATAGTGACCAAGATAAGGATGATTACATTTATAATATACAGAATTTAGGTAAACTCTGGAAACTTGGAAGCACTAAAAATGAATATTGCTGATTTTAGATTAATTATAGATCAAGAAAGGCATTTTCTACAGAAATCGCATTTAATTTCAGAAGTTTGAGAACTTTTTAAATTTAAATTCAATTAGCCAATGTATAGTACATCATTAGTTTCAGAGGTAGAGTTCAGAGAGTATCAGTCTTATATAACACCCAGTGCTCATCAAATCACATGCCCTCCCTAAGGCCCATCATCCAAGTTACCCTTTGATGAGGGAGCACGAAGCTGGCTGAAGACCAAGCTTTTGCTTTGCTTTTTTTTGGCTGGCGCCTTGCACACCCCTCGCCACCCGCTCCCCTCGGTAATATGTGTATCATTCCTCAGGCACCCCTGACTGCCATAAACGAGAAACAAACAGCTAACTTGCAGAGATCACAATCCTGCAAGACAGGAATCTCCCAACTATCTTGATGTGAATGGCTTGCTAAAAGACAAAGTTGGTCTCCCGCACCTCCTAGGCCCTCTTTAGCATACGAAAACTCCGTTGAAATCTCCCTTTCCCTCACCTTCCCCCAAAAACAGGGTACATAACCTGCCAGCCCTCACAACACCGGGCAGAAGCTCTTCCTGTCCCCGTGCTTTAATAAACCACCATTTTGCACCAAAGATGTCTCAAGAATTCTTTCTTGGTCATCGGCTCCGGACCTCAGCCCACCGAACCTCACCTAGGTTCTAGAACTTCATCACCTTTCTTCCTACCCACCTCCCCTCCCCCAACCCTCAGTTTGTTTACCAGAGTCAAGAGTCTTTCATGATATGTCTACCTCTCTAATTTTTTCCCTTTCAGTTTTCCCTCCCTTCCCCTATAATCCTCTGTGCTATTTCTTATAATCCACATATGAGTGAAACCATATGACAACTGTCGTTCTCTGATTGATTTATTTCACTTAGCATGATACCCTCCAGTTCTATCCACGTTGATGAGTTTGAAACATTTTTAACTCATAACTTGATAGCTCTGAAAAATCTGAAGGAAGATCTATGCTTTCTAGAAAGCAACCTTGCTAAATTGTATTTAATAATTCTACATATAACCTTTTGATTATTCTGGAAAAGTCATAATTACTCATTAATATTTTCTCAATTAAGAGTAGTTTATCTTACCTAAAAGCTTTCTTTCTAGCTCTGTTTACATTAATCAGTATCACTATCTTACAATAAAGTATGGTCAGAGAATCACTTGGGGAAAATAATAACCTTTTCTAATATAAGTTAGCTAAAATTGCTGTAAGTCCAAGTTACATACCTCATGTATGTAAAATACAAAATGACAAGTTTTGTACCAGCCCTAGCTGAAGACTCAGTGCAGTCCACATCTTATCATTAGTTATGTCTATTAAATTGTGGCATTCAAATACCCACCCTTTCTTTCATCTAAAGCCATTGTTCATTTGATGGTCCTACAGTAATAGGTGAAATAAGTGAACAACAACAAAAAAATCTATTAGATAAGACACCAGCCTTCTGATTTGTCTGATTCACAGAGAATGTTAACAGAAAAATTCACAAGAAAGTAGTACATCAGTTGTGGCCTCAAGTGCCTCAGGACCCACCATAACTTGCCAAAGGTCATCCTAAAGAACACACATTACAACGCCATCTGATAGCTCTTCATAGCCTGTTAAATAGAAGTGGTTACCTATTTCAACTGAGCCACAAATTCAATTCCCTGCAGTAATTTGAGATAAATTTCTTTAGTGCTCCCTTGTATTTTCCCCAGTCAATTTGTTATTTAGGACCAAGTGAACAGGAATAGTTTATATAGCTGAATGTCTGGACAAATTTTAAATGAGGCAATGTATGTGATTATTCCTCTTACCCATTTGTGGTATTGTCTGGTCTACAAAAGATAATACTGTGCCACTTAGAACCATGAGTTCTGCCACCAGATGAGAACTGCTCTAATCAGCGCCAGCACCAAATAGTGGGCCAATCATCCAAAACTCAGAAGGGACAGAAACACTTTCTAACCCTGAGATCTTTGAAATGTGGTAGAGACATTTGCTGAAGATATTGGCCCCACTGCATTATTTCAGAAGAAAGCTGTCTCTCTTAAGGACAAGGCAAGTTTGTGACACTGTGATCTTTCGCACAGCAACTGAAGAACTTACAGCTGGAACAGGGGAAAGGGGAGCAAGTAAAAAGATCCTGGCAATAATCAGCATTTATGTTTTGAAATTCAAAATCAAAATATAATGTCTTTCTTCAGTGATAAAGTGAGATATTAAACTGCTGCTGCTCCTTTTCCTGCTCATTATCTGGGTTCAAAATAATTGTGCTTTTCGGTCAGATCTGTGGTATGATGAACTTAGAATTAGATGATTCCTTCAATCTATGGTCAGATATGTGGTATGATGAACTTAAAATTCCCATGTCTGCAGAGTCAGACATCCTGGCTTGTGTTCTGCTGAGGAATGCTTATCCTATTTTTAAAAAGTTTGTATACTTAGAGATCTTACCCCAAGATTTTGCTGATCATGATTCACAGCTAAAACTTCAACCAATGGTTACCTAACATCCAATAATCATATGAAAACTTCGACATGTGGTCTGTTCAAACTGATGTTCTGGATACAACATCAGTTCCGACACACTGACTACATCAAGGGTTTCTGGCTCAATCACACTGACTAGGTTAGGTGCCCAAATAGGCCTGACCTGCTAGTTCATACCAAGCAACCTGTCTAAGGATACCCTTCATCCCCCTGACCAATTCAGCTCACAATTTTCATCTGCTTTCTTCTTGCAGTTATAAGAAAGTATGCTTTTCAATTATTCCAGGCTCTGAATACAAAAGCGTCTAGGAGCAACAATAAAAACAATGTCCATTTTTCTTCCTTCCTTTCTTTCTTTCTTCTTTCTTTCTTTCTTTCTTTCTTTTTAATGAAGGCTGCTGCTTACAGGACTCTGGCAAGCAGTGATTGGCTTGAGACTAATTCAGAGTATTTATTGATCTTTTAGAAATCCATCTTGGATGGATCACACATCCAAAGCATCACAAAGTTGTCTCCTATTTGAAACTAAACAGTGCCAGGACACCTGAATGGCTCAGTTGGTTAAGCATTTGACTCTTGGTTTCAGCTCAGGTCATGATCTCAGGGTTGTGAGACTGAGCCCCACGTCAGGCTCAACGCTGAGTGCAACGTCTGCTTGTGATTCTCTCTCTCCCTCTGCCCCTCCCCTGCTCATGCACCCCCCAAATAGATAAATTCTTAAAATAAATAAATAAATTTAACAGTATGTAAAGTATAAGAATTGTACATTTTGATAGAATCACCTTCTATAATTCGCAGTTAGTAATGGAAAAGTATATGAAACTATGTCAAAAATTTAATTACTGGGCTCAAATGTGATGTCTTAGAGGAATTATGTTGCCACTTGTTTTTATAATGACCTATATTAATGTACTCATTTGACTAATGACTGTAATGGTCACTAGCTTGGTATAGTTTCTATTTAGTACAGGTGCTCAGGTAAATCCACTTGAGTGATAATTCCTCTGTGTTTCCTGTAGCATCTCTTCAATTCTTTTTTGTAGAAGGAAATACGGGATACTAGGCATACCTCTGTCAGCCTCACAGTGGAACACTGACTGCTTTGCATGTAGCATGTTTGATGCTACATTTAACATGTTTGATAAATTTCAGCTATGACAGTTATACTTTTATGATCCTATAAAATGGAAGGCCATTTTAGGAGGAAAGACAATTTGCTCTGAGAGAAAATAGACAAAATGCTTTTGTAAGGTCTCTTTTTTCTTTTTTCTGTTTCTGAGTGGGAATGAAAAAAGAAGCCTCCTGAACAGGTACTGTTCATATGATGCCACCACCATTAGTCTGCTAGTTCTCAGACTCAGCTGTGGGCAGGCATATATTCTTTGAATATAAGAACATGTATCACCTAGTTGAGTACTGCTTTTCACAAAATACAGAGATAAAATGACTTGTCTCCAATCTGATTTCCTAGGCAAAAGCATAAACACATGCCATAAATATTCAGAATTGACCTTCACGAAAAACCTCTATGAATTAATGCCTCTTATAGATGCTCTAAATTTAAAGATCAGGTGATTTATGGTAACACAAAAATACTAAACTCTGGTTAAACATTAGAAAGTCATTCATCAATTCTACTATACTTATTTTTCTGTCCCATCATGTTCTTATTCCAGCTTCTTTTCTACAATAGGATTTCTAGGGCATCAACTTTTATTTCCACACATAGCAAGATTGCCTCTCACGGGGAATGAGACTTAAGCACGTCAAAAGTATTTTCTATAAAGTTTTTGTGACAAACACTGTAATAGAAATTCTGTTACTATAATAAGGATAACAAACACTTTCAAGTTGACAACTCTGATATATTAATAGGTAAATGAATTGTGATTTGGAATGCATTGACTTAAATCAACTATAGATTTGACTTCTGCCTGCTGTGTCACAGCACGTTATTTTCAAATAGTGTAAATGACTAAGAACAACTAAAAGCTTAAAAGGATTTAATATCATGCAGTGTCAGGGAAAAAAGAGAACATGCTTAATGGCACATTAATTAATGCTGAATTAAAATTGAATTCTATGAGTTACAAATGCATCAGGGACTTGTTTTTAATCTTTGCAGCCACAATGGGTAACATAAATTAATGACAGAGCAGAGAATGCTGTCAACTGTGTTATTTCATCTTACAGGAAAGCAACTGCTTACAAAAAAATTTCTCTACAGGCAAAGTGGAACTCATAATTGACAGCAAAAGATAGAAAGGAAGACAGTGTCATAAGCTTTATGAAAGCATTCCAGAACTCTAAATTAGAAAAATCTTTCCTTCCACACTTTGACTGCAAAGAGCCTATTGAATCCTGATTTTTGTGTCTGAAGTTCACTAACAGAAGGGTGCTAAAAAAAAAAAAAAATGGAAATATAGACAGTAGCCCCTTTCTCCAGCAGAGAATACACACATGCACACATAGGCAAACTGAAAACTTCTTGGAGGTATACCTTTAATAGCTTTCTTTGAGTGCCACTGTGAGAAATTCTGACTTTCAGGACCCACTTTAAGGTCAAGCCCTCCCCAAGGACCAGATTCATCTCACTGATTCCTGGAAGTCGTGACTTCTTTCATATGATCCCATCAGCTCTTAAAGCCTAGTAGAAGCTGGCAAGGCATCTCTCCTGCCTGTGCTCAGGTTGCTGGATATAATTTGTTATCTTGTTCTCTTTTCTCCACTTCCTTTGTATTTTCTTCTGAGAAGCTTCCTTGCCCCTGACCTGCCACAGGCTCATCCCGTGCCCCCCACCCCCATTCCTCATTTTCATACAACCTGTGCCTGTGGCCAGGTTTCTGTCCCCCACTGTGTGGTTATGTCTGATGGGGGCTTCCTCCTCCGTCTCTAACTCTCTTGAACAGATTTTTTCAAGCTTAGGTTGACGTTAACCCTAATTACACAAGAGTATATCTGGAAATGAGAAGCAACTAATATGAAAATAAATGCTTGTGGGAAAGATGTGCAAATTCACTTGGAAATGTTAGGCAAATGTCAGTTTATTATTCTAAGTCGAAATGCAAATATAGCCCATCCTGATTTCACCTTCCCTTCCCATTACTAAAACTAAGTGAAATTATTGGGATGTTAATGGTTTTTCAGGCAGGTACTTCCCTCCTTCTGTGAAGTAATCTAGGTCATTAAATCTTTCAGTAACTGCCCATCACTTACACAGGTTTAAAGAAGGAGAAATATAGGCTTTTCTTCTACTAAACAAGTTGCATGGAGATACATATATAATCAGGAGTATATGTATTCCAAGTGGTTCCCTAGTGAATTAGGACAGAGATAGGCATTTGAACTTTGAAATGGAAAGGAGCAAGCTTCACATTCAACCTCTGCTTTCACTGATTTGAATTTAGGGATTCATATGGTTAGCATCTTGTAAATATAAAACCAAAGTATGAGAAAAAGTCTTACAGAGAAGAAAATGTATATTCAATCTTAAAGAAATACTTGCCCCCAGTAAATTGGCTGTTCTCTAAACTGGAACAAATGTATATAGTTAAAGGAGCTTTCTCAATTTAAACTCACCACGTAAAACTTGGAAACTATCATAGAAACTGAATATTCCTGGAACATATCCCAGGATATTACTTACTAAAGACTTCCTAGGAAAATTCATTTTGATTTAGGCCTAAATCTTGGATCAGATACTTTTAAAGGCTATGAATATATGCATTATTTACCAGGGTAGGGCTTTTTAGAAGTTGTTCATAACATAAAATGCCCCATCCTTAATACATAAACCTGAACTAAAACTAAACCTGCAGGGTATTCATGACAATTCATGCAAAGTAAGAATTATGCAGAAAAGTGCATCCTTGCATACTAAAAATGGAAAACACTGTCCCTACCCAGGTCTCTGCTCCCTTGTTAAGACAGTCAGCCTTCAGCAATAAAAAGCTTTCCCTCAAGAAACTTGGTAGGCTTATTAAGTATCTGCACCTCATGTCCCTGAGGGCCAGTTTACTTTCCTAGTCTACCTTTCCCTTTTCCCTTCAAAGTCTCCACTCCACTTGATTACTTTCCCTTATTTTCCTTGGAATGTGACCATTTTTTCTGACTCTCCATTTTTCTCAGACCATATGGAGTGTTCCGTCATTGAAGAACTTGATTATACTTTCCCTCTACCACAGGGCTTTGGCAGAATACCCCGGAGCTCCTTCCCTCAGCTGCGTGGGTTGTCTCTTGGGTCTGTGTCAACTTCCTAGGCCTTTACCATTAATAGGTCAGTATCATGAATTTTTGTTTGCTTCTTTTGTTTGTTTGCTTTGCAGTAGTTTTTCACTCCATTTAGATGGCAAACTTCATAAAGTAGGCAATGACCCTGATTTTTTTTAATCCCCCCTCCTTCTATTATAGTGCCTTGCCCATTATGTATACTGAGTAGATACTGGTGTTTTGAATGCGCTAATGAAGTGATTAAAGATACCCTGAACATTTCACATCAATGTTCTAATTCTTTGAGGCCAGCTTGGACTCTGCTTAAACTGAACTGTTAGGTATTTGACCCCACAGATAGAGTGCTGCTCAAAGAATGGGCTGGAGACCCTGGCTGGAACATAATGTGTTTGTTGGTGGCCCCTGCCCAGATATGAAATTATGTCAGACTGTGAACAGACTATCCACTAAACACACTCTAGAGTTCAGCTGACCATTTTTTTTTTAAGCAAGTCTTTCTCAATGAAGCAAGCATCAGTACACTTAACAAATACCAAGATAGGAGTTCTATTTTTATAGGATAGCGGGCACCTTCTAGTTGACAATTCTGATATGTTAATGGGAAAATGAATTATGATTCATTTGATTTACATTTTAGCAGAAGCTCTTCTTATGTCATGTTGGACCCATAACAAATAGTTTAGACCTGCTCCTTAAGCAGCACTGGTCCCAGCTCATGTATTTTGTACTTTGCTGTGTATAGACTTTATGTTCTTAAATCTGTAGTTTCCTTAAGTCTCAGTTTTTTCATCTACGAAATGAGGAGAATCATGTATTCTGTCCAGATACCTAGCGAGTCCCGGCAGGGAGGTTTAAAAACCCTTTGGGGGTCGCCCGTCCGCCTCGGGTCGGGGCAGTCGGGCCTGTGGGGAGGAGGGTTCCCTTCTCCCCCAGACTCCGCCATCCACCGCACCCCCAAGGCCGGAGTTGCTGCGCCACGCCACGGTCTTTGCGCGGCGGGAGGGGGCTACCCGGCGGCCCCATGGGGCCGTGCGTGTGCTTGTGCCCCGCATCCCGGGGGGGGGGGCAGGTGGGAACCCCCTGGGCCCCTGTGGGAAAAAAAAAGAAAAAAGAATTTTAAAAAAAAATCAAGTATTCTGCACAGAAGTTTCATAAGGATTAAAATTTTGAAATGCGTGAAAAGCTTTTAGCCAAAGACCTGGTACCTGTTAGCTCTAAGTAATATTGCCTGTGACTGTTATTTAAGTTATACCTTATGTACCACAAGCCATGGTAGCAGAAGGCATAATTATAAAATCTTAACATATTTATTTATTATTATACTTAGGTATAAATATAATACAAAGATAACATTTAAGTCCTCTGAATAAACCTTTAGGAAATCAAGAAACAGTTTCTCGTAGCAAGATACAGGCTTCAGAAGATATAAGCAGGTTCTATCAGGACTTAAAAGGTTCCACAAGAAAGAAATTCTGCCATGTGCAACAACACAGATGAATCTTGAGTACATTCCATTAAGTGAAATAAGCCAGTCACAGAAGGACAAATACTGCATGATTCCACTTAAACGAGGTGCCTAAAGAAGCCAAACTCAGAAGCAAAGAGTAGGGTGGTGGATGCCACGGGCTAAAGGAAGATGGAAATGGGAAGTTGCTATTCAAAGAGCATCAAGTTTCAGTTGTGTAAGATGATTAAGGTCTAGGTATCTGCTTTATGACATAATTTAAAGCACTGTATGGAACACTTAAAATTTTGTTTAAAGGGAAGACTTCATGTTAAGTCTCCTTGCCACAATTTTTTAAATATATAAATAACTATAGGCATGTTTATGCAGTACCTAAGGTTCAAAATAGATGAAACCATTTTATGCATTGTGGAAATTCTAAGATTGATTTCTCTTTTTTATTTAATTTAGTTTTTTATTGAGGTATAACTAATATACAACATTATATTAGTTTCAGGTGTGTAACATGGTTTGCTATTTGAATGTATTGCAGATGATCAACATAGTAAATCCGTTAACATCTGTTAACATCCGTACATAGTTACAGATTTTTTTTTCTTGTAATAGGACTTTTAAAATCTACTCTTAGCAACTTTCAAATATGCAGACAGTACTATTAATTATAGTGACCATGCTGTACATTCCATCCCCATAACTTATTTATTTTATAACTGGAAATTTTTGCCTTTTAACTTCCTTCACCCATTTGGCCCACCTGTCACCCCATGTCTCTGGCAACCAACAATCTGTTTTCTGAATCTGTGAGCTCATTTGGATTTTGGAGGTGAGGGGATGGTAAACTACTTATTTATTTTAGATTACACATATTTTGCAGTATTTGTCTTTCCTAGGTGAGTTAGTTCACTTAGCAAAATACCCTCAGGGTCCATATTCCATTGTATATATACCACATTTTCCTTATCCATCCATTCATCAATGGACACTTGGGCTGTTTCCATTTTGTGGCTATTATAAACAGTGCAGCAATGAACGAGGAAAGGAAACATACCTTTTTCATTTAGGGTTTCATTTTCTTTGGACAAATACCCAGAAGTGGGAATGCTGGATCATATAGTGGTTCTATTTTTTATTTGGGGTGGTGGGGGTGACTTCCACACTGTTTTCCATAGTGGCTATGCCAATTTACATTACCAACAGTGTACAGGGTTCCCTTTCTTCCACATCCTTGCCAACACTTATTTCTTGTCTTTTTAATGCTAGCCATTCTAACATGTGCAAAGTGGTATCTCATTATGGTTTTGATTTGCATTTCCACAACAATTAGTAATGTTGAGCATTTTTTCATGGATGTTGGCCATCTGTATGTCTTCTTTAGAAAAATGTCTGTTTATATACCCTGCCCATTTTTTAATCAGATTGTATTTTTGCTATTAAGCTATATGAGTTCTTCATATATTTTGGATATTAACCCCTTGTCAGATACATGATTTTCAACTATTTTCTCCCATTCTATAGGTTGCCTTTTCATTTTGTTAATGGTCTTCTCTGCTGAGCAGAAGCTTTTTAGTTTGATGTAGTCCCTCTTGCTTATTTTTTATTTTGTTCTCCTTGGTTTGGCTATCAAATGCAGAAAGTCATTGCCAAAACCTCTGTCAAGGAGCTGACTGCCTGTATTTTCTTCTAAGAGTCTTTTGGTTTTAAGTTTACATTCAAGTCTTTAATCTATTTTTTTTAAGATTTTATTTATTTATTTGACAGACAGAGATCACAAGTAGGCAGAGAGGCAGGCAGAGAGAAAGAGAGGAGGAAGCAGGCTCCCCGCAGAGCAGAGAGCCTGATGCGGGGCTCGATCCCAGGACCCTGGGACCATGTCCTGAGAGGAAGGCAGAGGCTTTAGGCCACTGAACCACCCAGGTGCCCCATCAAGTCTTTAATCTATTTAAGGGTAATTTTTTTGTATAGTATAAGATAGTGGTTCAGTTTCATTCTTTTACATGTCATTGTCCCCCTTTCCCCATGCCATTTATTGAAGAGATTGTCCTTGTCCCATTGTATTAAGATTAATTTCTTAAAACCATTAATGAAACAGATGCCCAATATGTCTGTATGTCTGAGATTGCTGGGTGATCATTATGTCTCAGATTTTGTTATGTACAGAGCAAATATACTATTTATAATTCCTATCAGTGTGGCCAGATTGGTTACTATGTAGGAAGTATCAAATATTTATTGAATACCTGTTCTATACTAGGCACTATTCTACCATCTGGGAATTTAGCAATTAATGAAAGAGTCCTCAACCCCTGCACTCAAGGAACCACACTCTTGTCATTTTTGTATGTGCAGTGGTTTACCAAGGACACAACAACACTGTGTTGAACTCATTAGTGTCCAAAATTTTTAGTTTGGGTTAGTTGAGGTTTGACTATGCCTTTGTATTTCCACCTGAAATTTCCTAGCACCTTTGCTGCTAGGCCTGGATGAAGGGTCCTTCTTCTTGGCTGGAGAGCACAGACAGTCGCTGCTAGGATGAAGGTGGAGTGCAAGGTCAGGCTCCCACAGAGACTCACAGCCATGTCCCTGCTGGCTCAGTCACTCAGCTCAACGCAAAATAGCCCCTCACACCCAAGTCAAAAATTTTTTTTCTAATGAAATGTTTTTCTTAAATATTTCCTTTAGCCATTTCTAAACCATGTCGTCCCTCCTAAATAATATACAGTATACTTAAGGATATAACTTAGATGCTCTAGGTATCACTTGATTTCATGAAGTGTTATTTAGCTATTTATGGTGATGGATTTGTGCACTGCCTCCTGAACATTATAAGAATCCTGCTTTGCCACACAGAGTAATCTGATGGGATGTTATATCCATCGGTGAGATCAGCCTAGTTACTATGTAAAATGGAAGATTGCTTTCTTTGCTAAAAACAGTACTTTTACACTAATGGAATCCCTTGGATTTTTTAATCTATTCCCATGAAATCCCTAGAATATAATACATGGAAATATGTATTTTTATCTCCATTTTACAAAATTGGAAATTTGATACACATGTATATACATACAGAATTTCTCCCTCCATGCATATAAAATGATTGTCTAGAACTACTGAAACGTTTATTTTACAAGTCAACTGCAAATCAAACCCTAGGATCTGAGAACTTTTTAAAATTTGCCTATGTGGTTTCTGTTTGTTTTTAATGTTTAAAGGTATACTTTTAAAAAATATTTAGATCAACTGCTGAAATGATTTTGTATGTTTTTCCTTGTAAACTGAAATATTTTGGCTTATATGGATGTCATCTTTGCTAGTTTCCTTTTCTGTTCTTATTGAAATATATGCCACACAGGCACAGTTAGGGTCTCCTCAAAAAAGATTCATAAGTGTCTGTGGGATGCATCAAAAAGTGTGGCAAAATTAGTATTAATGGACATCTTTGGTGACAGTTCAAGGAAACAAAATAAGTAAAATATTTTCATATGAGGTATTACAGTACTGATAAATACTAATGATATTTACTTTCAGGATTCTGTGACATCAGATTAAATGTTGTAAGACAGCAGAGAAATAGCAAAGAATGAAGTCTCTACTTTTACATTGGTAATTAGAGAAAATCAAATTCAGTGAGGTTTCAGGTGGAAAATTACAGTCCAGAGGCATTAGGGCAACATTAAAGGAACAGGCTCCCCGGTCCTTCTCCTAGACCGCACACTAACAACTTGCATCCACTAAATTTTAATGTTTCTTTACTAATAAACAAAAGCATAAAGAAAATAGGAGGTTATTTATAGCCACCATTAAGGATTCTTTGATGGCTAGAGACAGACTCTAAACTCCAATGCCAGATCCCTGCCTAGGGCCCTGGGTAATATCACACGTATGAGAAGTTCTGTGTGGGTATATGTTCTAGCATCACTCCAGAAACATGTGGCATCAAGTAAATCATGACATGTGACATATATGAAGATAGCTGCAGTCTGATGTGCTCAAGGATAAAGAGGAGCAGAGTGAGTCACCCCTGGATGATGAGTGGCTGAAAGGCCATTTAGAGGAAAGAGTGAGAGTGTGAATCATCTTTGCGTGTCTTGAAAGAGTCACCACATGTCGTAGGAGACTCTAATTTTGAAACCTGGAATTTGACCGCTGCAGATGTTGGCATCTTTTAGCATTCACAGAGCACCACTGCTGGCTCTCACAAGTTGGGATTGGCTTTAGTCATCTGTTCTCAATCCTAAGACTCATACTCAGGCACATAGGATCCAAACCAAGTCTTCCACTGGGCCCTAGGTCCCTTCTTTTTCCCACTTCTGGAAAGTGCAGGGGAAAACCTTAGAAACACTTGCATACTGCCAGGAAGGTAGCAGCAAATTTGGAGGAATAATAATTCTTTTTTTTTTCCCTTAAATTTTTATTTAAATTCTAGTTGGTTTGTAGAAGTGCATTATTGGTTTCTGGAGTAGAATTCAGTGATTCATCACTTACAGACAACACCCAATGTTCAACACGACAAGTGACCTCCTTAATACCCATCCTCCATGTAGCCCATCCCCTACCCACCTCCCTCCATCAACCCTCAGTTTGTTCTTTATCTTCAAGAGTCTCATGGTTTGTTTCCCTCTCTTTCTTATTTCCCCCTCCCACGTGTTCATCTGTTTTGTTTCTTAAATTCCACATGTAAGTGAAATCACATGGTACACACTAAGTGTGTACACTTATTTCACTTAGTGTAATACACTCTAGCTCCATTCACCTCGCAGTGAATGGGAAGATTTCATTCTTTTTGATGGCTGAGTAATATTCCATTATATATATATACATACCCCTCTTCTTTATCCATTCATCAGTTGATGGACATTTGGGCTCTTTCCATAGTTTGGCTCTTGTTGATAATGCTGCTAGAAAAAATAATAATTCTTTCTTTTTTAAGATTTATTTATTTATTTGAGAGAGACAGAGCACAGGAAGGAGGGACAGTGGGATAGGGCAATAGACTCTTAAACAGACTCTATCCTGAGCACAGAGCTTGCTGTAGGGCTCAGTTTCACAACCCTGAGATCACAACCTGAGCAAAAACCAAGTCAGATGCTTAACTAACTGTATTACCCAGACACCCTGGAAAAATAATAATTCTTAAACATAATCTTATAACATACTGATCTAGCTAGATCCAGTTGAAGAGTATACTACAAAATAAATTCTGACTAATATGCTCAAGTGTCTCAGTAATCCTACTTATGTGTGAAATGGCACATTATTATCCTTATGCTACCGGTTTGTGCCTCATTACCCCACCCCACCTCCCATCCCAACTGCAGAATATTTATCTCTATATCCCAGCTACCCACACTATCTTCTCTGTTGTTCCTGGGATCTTGAGAGCAATTTTCTTTTCTTTCTTTTTTTCCAAGAGTACTTTTTTTCCAAGAGTACTTTTCATATGCTCAAGAACAGTGGCTTCATGAATTCCTCTCAATGGCCACCCCTCTCCCTGCCTAAGGACATTTTTCTCAGTGCTCCCACTCCTCAGGTACTGATCATCTGCTACTTTACTGCTTTTTCTCTGTATATGAAGTTGTCTTGCTTTTGTTTCAGAGATGGGGGAATAACCACTCCCTAGTTAAAGTTAAGCTTGGTCCCAGACTTTCAGAGTCTCAGGTCTTGGAACCTAAGACTTTTATGAAAAATCCCCTTCACTTTCTGCTTGCTGTGTTCTCTGTGGGAATCAGGCCTAGTGCCCAGGACTAGGACATCCCATTGGTCTTCTCCGTGGTCCTGGCTTCCCTTTCTCTGATGTGTCATCCACACACTAACAGATTCTACCCAGAGGCCCTCTTACACCATGATTATCAACTGAAACCCAAGTTGGACCTAAGTATGATACCCAACTGTCAGTTCAACATAATGAGGTGACATCACTAAGTTTATAGCAGGATGCAAAAATTTGTAGGGGTGCGTGGGTGGTGTAGTTGGTTAAGTATACAACTCTTGATTTCAGCTCGGGTCCTGATCTCAAGGTCATGAGATCAAACTCTGTGTGGGACTCCATGCTCAGTGCAGAGTCTGCTTAAGATTCTCTCTCCCTCTGCCTCTTCCCCCTTTAATTAATTAATTTATTTACTTTATTTTATAAGGATGCAAAGATCTTTAGAGCTGTGGACTAATAAACTATTGATGTGGCCGGGGATTAGGCAAGGGTGGAATGAGTGGTAAAGAGGAATGATAAAATATGAGGCAAGAAAATTAATTAATTTGGGGCAAAACCATTAAGACCTTGAACACTTCTCTGTGTTTGAATATTACTTGATAGATTTAATGGAAATCATTAGAAGTTTTTACTAACATGTTTAGTTCTAATTTTTGAAAGATGTCCTTGGCAGCAGTGTAAGATCAATTAACCTAGGGACATTCTGTTAGACTAATGCAGTAGTGCAATTAAAAAAATAATGAAAGCTTGGTAAAAGACACACACTTGTATTAATAAGAATGCTAGAGTATTTATTGTTTACTACCTGGTAGGTACCAAGCTGCAACCTAGGGAGGGAAAAACAAAGTGGTTAAAAGCATGAACTCTTCAGTCATACTATTTGGGTTTGAATCCTGACTGAACATTTACTGTTCATGTGACCTTCAATGAGTTATTTAACCTCTGTTTTCCAGTTTGCTTCTCTATCAAAGGAAAGGAATAATGAGACCTAGGTCTCATAAGTTGTTGTGATAATTAAGGGTAATATATATATAGATAGATAGATCTAGATCTATCTAGATATATATCTAGAATAGTGCCTGACACATAGCCTTATTCTTTATTCGTATTATTATTAGTATCATTATTTCCCAAGATCTGTTGCTTATAAACCATGGAACCGCAGTTTAAATTTTGGTTTAAGTCCCTATTCTTAAAATACTATGCTATACAGAAGGACATATCAGAGTGAGAATTAGAGAAGTAACATAAACAAAATATAAAAGATAAGAATAACTCAAGGTTTCTTATTTGGATAGCTTTCCAGAAGAGAAGGGAAAATGAAAAAACAAGGGAAGAAAAACTTTCTTGAAGAAGGGATTATTTAACAATGTCATATGCAGTGCCATATGGCAAGCTCAATTAGTGCTAACAAGTGACTAGATTTCCAAAAGGGATAGATGAGGAGAGAAGTAAGTATCCTTGATCAAAGAATCATGTTCATCTAACTCACAAGCTAAAACTTCCTGGCAAGGCATTGCTTTGGTCAGTGAACATGGAAATTCTTACCTAGCAAATGGGATAAAATGTTGTCCCAGTGATAATGATAGATCATTAACAGTTATCCTCTTTGCTTTGGAGGAAATACCTATCTGTCTTCAATGCTGTGAAATTCCAATTTTGTGATTCTCGTTTTTTTATGTAGAACCCCAACATTTTTGTATGCTTGGGATCTGCCCAGGCAAATAAGTGGACCTCAGAAAAACATTGGTCAACAGAGTTGATGGATTTATTTATAAGTTTTTTTAAAAAATAGGCTTTAGGGCACCTGGGTGGCTCAGTCATTAAGCATCTGCCTTAGATCAGGTCATTGTCTAAGGTCCTGAGATTGAGCCCTGCACTGGGCTCCCTGCTCAGTGGGAGGCTTGCTTCTCCCCTCTCCCACTCCTGCAGCTCACCTTCCCGCTCTCGCTCTCTCTCTCTCTCTGTCAAATAAATAAATAAAATCTTTAAAAATAATAGTAAATAAAAACAAAAAATAAGCTTTAGCATCAATAGCATAAGGATGCAAAACTAGAGTTTGATTTTCTGTCTTTTAAAATGAGAACAATTTGTTTGGATTATTGGTCTACTCCTAATAAGAGACTGTAAAAGCTTTTCCTTTACCTTTTGACTAATTGACTTACAAGACCCAACATAATCTGTATCTTATAATTATTTACTGTTCTTTAGGTTGATGTTATCATATCCTTGATTATTTAAGAGAACCAAATCTTCATAGTTTTGAAGGAGTTAAGTATATTTTTTATGATCATGTTACCTCTAATATTTACTTTTTAAATCTTTTATTGTCATTTGGGTTACTATGTAGTTAAATACTGTTTCTCAGTGACTCATGGTTTTATTTACCAAGTGTTCAAACTTGACAACTTTTGATATTTTTTTCCTTCATGAAGTAAAATCCTAAAGGAAATCTTTTTTCTTTTACTTACTTAATTAAGGTATGATTGACATATGAAAAGTGTATATTTAATGTGTTCAACTTGATGAATTTGAAGATAAGTATACATTTGTGAAACCAGCACCCAATCTATGCCATAAACATAACCATCACTCTTTAAAGTTTTCCTCTGGCCCTCTTTATTTTATTTTATTTATTATTTTATTTTATCTTATTTATTTATTTTATTATGATTGTTTTGATGAAAAACACTTAACATAAGATCTGTCCTCTTAGAAAAATTCTAAGTATACAATAAACTATTGTTAACCATGACATTATGCTATATAATAGATCTCTAGGATTTATTTGCATAATTGTAACATTGAACCCTTTGAGTAATACCTCCCATTTCCCCACTCCTGCTCCACCCCCTCCCGCAAACACTATTCTACACTCTGCTTCTATGAGTGACTATTTTAGAGTCCTCATATAAGTGGTATCATGTAGTATTTGTCCTTTTGTATCTGGCTTATTTCACTTAGCATAATGTCCTTTAGTTCATCCATACTGTTGCAAATGACAGGATCTCCTTTTTTAATGGATGAATAATGTTCTGTTGTATGTGCACACATTTTCTTTATCCATTCATCCATTAGTGTACATTTAGGTTCCTTCCAGGTCATGGCTATTGTGAATAATGCTGCAGTGAACATGAGAGTGCAGATTACCTCTTTGAAATCCTGTTTCAAGGGCACATGGGTGGCTAAGGAAGTTGAGCGTCCAACTCTTGGTTTTAGCTCGGGTCATGATCTTGGGGTTATGAGATTGAGCCACTCGGCAGGAAGTCTGCTTGAGATTGTCTCTCTCCCCTTCTCTGCACACCCCCAAAATAAATAAATAAATCTTAAGAAAAAGAAAGGGAAGGGAAGGGAAGGGAAGGACAGGAAAGTAAAGGAAAAAGGAAAAGGAATGGAATCCTGGTTTTGTTTCCTTCAGTATATACTTAGAAGTGAGAATGCTGGCTCATATGGTAGTTTCTATTTTTAATTTTTTCAGGAACCTCCAAAATGTTTTCCACAGTGGCTACACCAGTTTACATTCCCAACAACCAAACTGCCTTGCCCAATTGCACCACTTTTGTAATGAACTCTCATCAGATCTTCAGCCATAAGCATTTTAAGTCTTCTTATCCACAGATAGTTTGTTTTACTCTGATCCTTCTCTGAAAGCGCTCAATTAGCTGTTGATCAGAATTCTTTGTCTTCACTGTTAAGAGACTGCTTATGAGATGCATGGAAAGGACTGTGTCAGGTACTCTGAAGCACAGATTTCTGAGGACATTGCTTAGTAACTTTAAGTTGGTACCACTGGACGGAGTCAGAATTACTGTAATTCTGGTGGAGATACTGATGGGTTCATGAGACTGCTCACCCATGATCAAGCCAGACAGGAAATAATTACATAGCACTGAATGGACTGATGGATGATTATGGGTTTTCTTTGGAATATTGCTGATGTTTTAATGTTCAATTTTCTGGATATAAGGAACTCCTTTCTTTTCTCTTAAATTATCTATAACTTGTGACAACTTAGCACACAGTGTTTTTGTTTAAACAGAAATAAACAAAATAAATGTTTTGTTTAAACAGAAATAAAAAAATTATCTTTTTCTCATTGCCTCACTCCTCCAGAATTCAGAAACTCTTAATGAGCATACTTAATTTCATTGCAATACAATTATTTTCATAGGTTCAATAAGAATCTGTCTTCCTTATAACTGGACATAATTAGAAACATTGACTATATAGCCAGGGCTTTAACTGGAATGTCAGATTTGAGAATGATGTGCCTGGAATCAAATAGGACCGAAGAATTTTAGGGAAGTTAAGGTTGACGTTATGGAGTCCATACAAAGCTCTCTCAGGAAAACTGGCCTGGTATCTGGCCTACAGGGTTCCCAGATTTATAGGTGAGTAAAAAGGTCACTTCCTGGCAGACACAGGCATTTGAGGGTGTTTTGGGAACCTCAGGAAGAGAGGAATTCATCTAAATCTATAAATACTAAAGCTCAAATCTGGTGGCAAATTCTTGACTTGGATTTCTTATGAAAACTTCGTAAAGTAAATTTTAAAAGATCTATGTAATCTATTACCATTTTTGCCACACAAACACAAATAATCAAACCAGACTTGTTCTGTGACTGAACATAATCTTACTTTGATTATCTTTGATTGACAGAGCATAAACTGTAGAGAGGAATCTTATGTTTCAGTAGACAACTACAGTTCAACCTTGTGGGTTTTCAAATTTGAGTCCTGTTGATTGTCTTGGAGTGATTTTTAACCTCAGTACAAACTGCATGGTTTTGTTACCTACCTATATATTACATTCAGTCCTGTTACTGTGCACAAACTGGCAATTCTTACCAAATTTTAAATTTTTGCAACTTCCTTCAGTAGGTGACTACAACTTTATACACTTACACTTCCAACTTTTTCTGGCCCTCCTGACTTGGCTTCACTGAAAACTGAAATCTGACTGACTGCCTAGATCCTTATTGGGACTCTTTATTGTTTCATAGCTGGGCTCTGAAGAAGTCCTGCAAGCTGAAGCTGGATTGCTTGAAGCTTATACCAGAGCTAATCATGTAAAGGCACCTTTTGTACCTGGAGCTGCTGCTCTGTGGGCCAGTCATTGGAACTTCCATTCTGTGCTACAAGAAATAGGCTATGGACAGTCTTACCTAAACCTCTCTGATGTTTGTGTCACATCAAAAACATTCAGACTGTAAGCCAGGAAATCCATTGGGTTACCACTGCCATTCTTACTCCACCATCTAAACACATTTCAAGTTCAATGTCTAGGGATCTTCTCAGCAAGATTTTCTCAGCTCTGATCTTAGAAATTGAGTTTAAGTTCTGCTCCAACCACTAATTTTTGTTTTTGTTTTTCTTTTTGTTTCAATGATAACCCCCCTCATTAAATGCCCAGTTGCTTGTACCATCCAGCACAAACTTTCTATTGCTAAATCTCAGCAGACAGTTTAGTCCTTCAGCAACAGAAATGCTCTTAAAAAGCATGGACTACAGGATGCCTGGGTGGCTCAGTTACTTAAGTGTCTGCCTTCAGATCAGGTCATGATCCCAGGGTCCTGGGATCGAGTCCCACATTGGGCTCCTTGCTGAGCGGGGAGGCTGCTTCTCCCTCTGCCCCTCCCCCTGCTTATGCTCACGCACTCTCTCTCTCTCTCTGATAAATAGATGAATAAAATCTAAAAAAAAAAAAAAAAAAAAAAAAAGCATGGACTAGCTTTCCTAAGTTGTTTAATGAGGAAATTGTTTACCCTGAATGAAAGAGAGGACTGATCAAGATGATCTTACCATTTCCCTCAGCTTGACCAAACTTTAGGCAGGTTCCTTTCTGTCTCTCCATCTCTGACCTGTCTTTCCTCTAGTGTCAACTTCATTTAAACTATTCACTATCCCTGTAAGATGTAAATATTTTTAAAAGTTTCTTCTTGGGGGGTGTCTAGATGGCTCATTTGGTTAGGTGTCCAACTCTTGGTTTTGGCTCAAGTCATGTACTCAGGGTCATGAGATAGAGCTCTGCGTCAGGCTCCACACTCACTGTAGAGTCTGCTTGGGATTCTCTCCCTCTCCCTCTAACCCTCCCTCTCTCTCTCTCCGCCCCCATAAATAAATATTTTTTGAAAAATAAAAGTAAATAAATAAATAACTAAAAGCCTCTTGTCAGTGTTGCAATCCAGGACTTTCTCAAGGACCTGGGAACCATCACTTTTAAAATGTAATCATCAGTGTAGATAGGACCTTTATCTCCCAGTTTCTATGAGAGAATAGAAGCCTAACTTCTGTGGGTGCTTTGACCCAAGTTATAAAACTACCTCCTATGATAAGGTTAGGAAAAAGTTTATTCTTCCTTTGGGTAGGGTCAGTTGGCAAAGACAGATAACCTGTGTTCTCCTTCTCGCCCCAGCATCAACCCTTCTGCCCTTTGTTTCAGTAGTGTTCAGACCAGTTTTTGTTTTTGTTTTTGTTTTTCCATATTGGTAATACCTTTGAATAAAGTTTTCCTGGTCTCTCTAACTTGGTCAGTTTTTGCTTTGACAATATGCAACCCTTGAAACCTTTCAATTGTCCTCAGTTAACTTTAGATGTTACACCAAATATATAAATTTTTTTGGACCTACACATCTAAAATTTAAAATTACACAAACTACAGGCAATAAACATGTTTAATTTAAAAAAATATGGCTCACAATGCAGGTAAATATTTTTTTTATTTACCTGTGGTTCTATATTACTGGATAGATTGCTGTTTTGCAATCCTGGCAGGATTCTTTGCGATTTCACCAAAAATATTTGTAAACTGCCCTGTTCCCTGAGGTAATGACATTAGGATTTCTGAAACCCAGAATGCTGCTCCCCCATGAGCAGCAGGACCCACCTGTATCCCTGAAAGTCTTCTAGAAACTTTGGCTTTGATCACCTACCCGGACTTCTATCTTGGCTAGTTACAAAGGCACATATTTTAAGCCCTGACTATTCCTTTTACTCCTTATTTTAAAACTTAACCTGGGGCACCTGGATGGCTCAGTCAGTTAACCATCTGACTTACAATTTTAAATCAGGTCATGATCTTCAAATTGTGGGATTGAGCCCCAAGTTGGGCTCCATGCTCGGTGTGGTGTCTGCTCCAGATTCTCTCTTCCTCCCCTCGGCCCTTCCCCCTCCTCACACTCTCTCTGTCTCTCTGAAATAAATTAAAAAATCTTTAGAGCTTAACCTGAGGAAGATTCATGAAATCAGCTTTATGGTTCACGCCAGCAAAATATGAAGGATAAGGGATAGGGCAAGTAGTATGATGTAAGAGAGAACAGTGGGGGAATGTATACCCTATAGAGGAATAAGTTTGGTTCAAAAAACTTGGTTTTTTTCCACTCCTTGGTAAAAGTTTTATGTCCCCTTCCCATTAACACCTAGGAATAATTTCTCTTCCTTAGAGGTGAAGCCTTTGATTCTGCAAAATGTGTCATGAATAATATTTGAACAATTTTCCATAAGAAACTATTTCTAAAACTTCCATAATAATAATAATATTCATTGCCTGTTTTTAGTTTTTTTGCTGTTCTTTAATGCTTAATTTTTCTACCCTTACTTACACCCTTTTAAATTTTTTACTTGCTCTATTCCATCTTCTGAATGCAAGATTTTTAACTTTTCTTAGTTATATTAATTGAATCCTAAAATTTAAAATATATTTTTCATAAATGTTACCTAGGATAAATATAAATTTAGTATTCCCACAGGTTTTCAAAGGAAAGACTACATAATGAATACTGTGAAAGAATTAGAGAATAGTGAAGCCAGAAATGCCATTCTAATAAAGATAGAAAGGCAGCTGCAGTGATTCATTCCTCTGAAGCTAGATGTCTTCACAGAATTCAGCAGTTGTTGAGAGAATCCTGAAAGGTCTGGTTTTGTGTTCTTTGTGGCATTATTTCTTAAATTGCACAAACTACATAAACAATTATTCATTGCTTCTTTGCAGCCACTTTCTTCACAGTTGACTTGTCTGATAATTTCATGATTCAATGCATTTTTTAAATTTTTTTAAAGATTTTATTTATTCATTTGACAGAGAGAGAGAGAGGAAAAGCAGGGAGAGCAACAGGCAGAGTAAGAGGGAGAAGCAGGCTGTCTGCCAAGCAAGGAGCTGGATGCGGGACTCGATCCCAGAACCCTGGAATTATGACCTGAGCTGGAGGCAGCTGTTTAATGAACTGAGCCACCCAGGTGTCCCAGACTCAAAGCATTAATGACTTTTCATGGCTTATACTCTAAAAAGTAAAGCTATGCATTTCCATTTTGAAATAAAGGACATGCTTTGAGAAATATTTAAAGGACGAAGCAAAACCAAATGATTTTTCATTAATTAGCACACTACTTTTTTTCCTAAACTCATTTTATCTCAATCTCTCCCTACCTCCTCTCCTATTTTCTTGTAATACCCATTTATACCCTGTAGTGAAGTTATTCTAAAGAACACACCTCTGGAATGGCTAAAATCAAAAGCTTAAGAAACAACAAGTGTTGACAAGGATATGGAGAAAAAGGAACCCTCGTACACATTCCATTGGTGGGAATGCAAACTGCAGGCCTATAAAACAGTATGGAGTTTCCTCAAAAAATTAAAAATAGAAATACCCTTTGATCCAGTGATCACACTATTGGGTATTTACCCAAAGAACTGAAAAATGCTAATTTGAAGGGATATATGTATATACCACTCTGTTTATTGAAGCATGATTTACAATAACCAAACTATGGAAGCAGCTCAAGTGTCCATCAACAAATGAATGGAAAAGAAGTGGTATATATATACATAATAGAATATTATTCAGCCATAAAAAAGAATGAAATATTGCCATTTGCAACAACATGGATGGATTAATGCTAAGGTAAATAAGTCAGAGAAAGGTAAATACCATATGATTTCATTCATATGTGGAATTTAAGAAACAAAACAAAGGGAAAAAAAGAGAGGGACAAACCAAGAAACAGACTGTTAACTCTAGAGAGCAATCTGATGGTTACCAGAGGAGAGGTGGGTGACCAGATTGAAATAGGTGATGGGAATTAGTGCACTTCTCTCTTTTTTTTTTCTTTTATTGACATATAATGTATTATTTGTCTCAAGGGTATAGGTCTGTGATTCATCAGTTTTACACAATTCACAGCACTCACCATAGCACATATCCTCCCCAATGTCCACCACCCAGCCACCCCAACCCTCCCTACCCCTCCATTCCAGCAACCCTCAGTTTGTTTCCTGAGATTAAGAGTCTCTTATGGTTAGTCATCCTCTCTGGTTTTGTCTTGTTTCATTTCTCCCTCCTTTCCCCTATGATCCTCTGTCTTGCTTCTCAAATTCCTTATATCAGTAAGATCATATGATAATTGTCTTTCTCTGATTGACTAATTTCACTTAGCATAATACCCACTAATTCCATCCAGGTCCTTGCAAATGGCAAGATTTCCCTTTTTTGATGGCTGCATAATATTCCATTGTATATATATACCACATCTTCTTTATCCAGTCACCTGTTGATGGACATCTAGGCTCTTTCCATAGTTTGTCTATTGTGACATTGCTGCTATAAAATTCAGGTGCATGTGCCCCTTCAGATCACTACATTTCTATCTTTCGGGTAAATACCCAGTAGTGCAATTGCTGGGTCTTAGGATAGCTCTATTTTCAACTTTCTGAGGAACCTCCACGCTGTTTTCCAGAGTAGCTGTACCAGCTTGCATTCCAAACAACAGTGTAGGAGGGTTACCCTTTCTGCCCATCCTCAACAACATCTGTCATTTCCTGACTGGTTAATTTCAGCCATTCTGACTGGTGTCAGGTGGTATCTCACTGTGGTTTTGATATGTATTTCCCTGGTAGTGCACTTCTCTTGATCAGCACTGAGTAATGTACAGAACTGTTGAATCACTATATTGTGTACCTGAAACTAATACAGCACTGTATTTAGCCACACTGGAATTAAAATAAATAGATAAATAAATAAGCAAACACAGCAATAAAAAAATAAAAAGTTTTTGGAAATAGTGAATTAGATAGACTCAGTCAAAAAATAAAATGGCCTTTAAAAATATGTTAAATATGTAATTTAAGTTTAAAATTGTATGCCACATGACAACATTTCAGCAGAGGTAGTAAAGAGAGGCAAACACACTGCATTTGTTCTCTAGCTCTGACTGAATCTTCAGGGCATCCGTACTTCACTGGGTGACTGAAAATTCAGAATTAGGTCCTCAACTTTGTATGTTAAGTTGTTTAATTTCATCGGTTGTATTCCTGCTCTGTGAAAATGAGTCACTTGGCCAAACTAGTGAGATCTCAGTTTATAAAAAAAAAAAAAAAAAAAAAAAAAAAAAGATTTATTAATCTTAACTGATGATACGTCTTTCTACCTTACAGAAGTCTTTTATATAATACATTTCCGGCAATGTTTCTTTTATCCTTGATAGGAGGATTTTTCTGTTGAAGGATCTGTCAGAGATTTCGATTTCATTGATTGTACTGTGATTTTCCAGGAGAAAGAGCATTTAATGATAGGAGTTTTACGGGATAGACTAGAAAATGTCTTCTGACAACACTTGGCAGTTAAAGAAGGCACCAAAGCAGACCTTTCTTCTCATCTTTGACAGCGGAATATAACCTGAAGTCAGAGACCTAATTAGAAAAGAGAAAGTAGAATGGGAATCAGTCCTACAACACCTGGCAAGATATCTTGAAAGAGCTCCAGAATAAAACAAGCCCTTAGCAAGTAAACTTACATGGCCCACAGATACAGAAGGTGGGTAGCCCACTTCCTAACAGACCACTTATTAACAAGAACACTTGTAAGTATTATAATTAAAAAGAATACTAGCAAAAGCATTAATCTGTCTCACAGAAGAAACTGGAGACCAAAAAAAAAAAAAAAAAATCCCTCAATTCAGATCAACAAGAATGCTCTGAACATGGATAAAGCACCCAGGTCACTGCCTTCACCTTAAATACTCAAAGTGAAATAACTATAAATATAAATGGTAATTTTCATCAGTCTGAGGTAGATACCACCAGTATTCTTTCTACATTTAAACCTGCCATCTTTATTCAATCTCATCCTTGGACTAAATATGCCACAGAGATTGTAGGCGTTTTTAAATGATCCACAGACTCCATTTTCCTAGTCCTTGACTGTAATTCCTGGGCCCTTGACTAAAAAATATTTCTTCCATCTCTGCAACACCACTCCTTTAGTAGGGAGAGACTTGCTTTGCAAAAAAATAGGACCGTACCATTTAATGTCCACCAAAGAAAATATACCTGGAGGTTTGTAGGGACTCTTGTATTCATAATCAAGGGTAGGTGCTCTGGATCTTCCTTTATCTTCTAAATTCTATTTGAGCACTGTTGTTGTCCATCCATAATGACCCTATTTCTCTTTTCTTTCCTCTTTGTGACAATTGTTAGGTTAGAGCAAACTTATTGTGATGCCATTTTTAGATTGTCCCAAAGAGTAGCCAGTACCCTTAATCCTTTCTTTTTTTCAAGATTTTATTTATTTATTTGACAGAGAAGGAGAGAGAGAGCATGCACATGAGCAGGGGCAGAGGGAGAGGGAGTAGTTGGCTCCCCACCCAGCAAGGAGCCTGATGTGGGACTTGATCCGAGGACCCTGGGATCATGACCTAGCCAAAAGCAGTTGCTCAACCGACTGAACTACCCAGGTGTCCCCAGTACCCTTAATCTTACCAACTGCTGGCTATGCCATCCATTGCCAGACCTCCGTGATAAAAACCTCGAGGCAGGGGCACCTGGGTGGCTCAGTGGCTTAAGCCTCTGCCTTCTGCTTGGGTCATGATCTCGGGGTCCTGGGATGGAGCCCTGCATTCGGCTCTCTGCTCAGCGGGGAGCCTGCTTCCCCCCTCTCTCTGCCTGCTGCTCTTCCTACTTGTGATCTCTCTGTGTCAAATAAATAAATAAAATCTTTTAAAAAAAAATCCTCTAGGCAATTCAGGTCTCATCATATGAAACACAGGGAATTACAGCCGATGGCATTTCTGCCATACCTATATGGACAAATGACCTTAAAAATCAACCTGTGACTTTGGTGGCTCTCTCTTTCCCAGGAAAAGAAAACTAATTACAATTGATCAATTAGAGGTGATTTTAAATCTGAATTCCACAACATTCATTAGATAAAGGGCCAAAAAACTGCCACTTAGAAGACACTAACAGAGATCCAAATACATAACCAAGCTAATGCAAGGTGTTGGTGCTGGCTTCCTTTTAAACAACTTCTTTTTTCCTGTGCCCTTACCAGCTACCTACTTCTTTTACAACCAGAACCTGTGGTCTATTTTGCTATAAGATGCCATGCACTTTAGGAATAGTATTCTGAAATATCATTCTGTAAATCATGCAAGCTGGAAGTTCCAACTTATACACACCTCCAAAATGTGGCTGCCTTTGATTACTTAGGTACTCAACCAGGAAGCATCACTGGCTGAGTGTTTATACAATCTCACCCAATGGTGAGAATGTTACAAATAAAAAAGACTAAAAGAGGGGCACTTGGGTGGTTCAGATGGTTGAGCCTTCGACTCTTGGTTTTGGCTCAGGTCGTGATCTTGGGGTCCAAGGAATGAGCCCCATTTCAGGCTCCCAGCTAAATTTGGAGTCTGCTTCTCTCCCTTTCCCCCTTCCCCAACTTGTGCTCTCTCAAATAAGTGAATCTTTAAAAAAAAAAAAAAAAAGAGAGAGAGAGAGACTGAAAGGAACTTATCACTAACTCTGACAGAAGTTATTAATGGTACCACCTCTTTCTTAGGTGGGCTACAGATCATTCTCAATTTACTCTAAGTTTCTCATTGACTAGTCATGGTGGCATGTCTGAAATTGCTAATATTTCTCTGACAGTTCCTCAGTTAGGAGCTTACTTTGCCATGCCAAAGGAAGACACTGCTGGTAGATACGATATGGATTTGAGTGGTCTAGATTGAAAATTTTTCTATATGGTTGTCAATTATATACCTGAAATTTGGGGGAAAGAGCATTCTTTCCTCACCGCACAAGAATGACACCACATACAGACTAAATAACTCTGTATGTGTTTGTCTATATCTAAGGTTTTTATTTGGCTTCTTATTGTCTTCCATTGATCTGTTTATCAATCCTTATTTAATATCACACAGTCCTATTTTCTGTATCTTTGCAATAAGTCTTGATATCTTGAAGCAAATTAACACAAGTCATCCCCCTTTAGCGTTATCTTACTTATTTTTGGCCCTTTACATTTCCATATACATTTTTGGAAAGAGCTTACTAATTTCTGTTTTCAAAAATCTTGCCTTGATTTCTATTGGGAACTACACTTAATCTGTAGATCAAATTGGGGTTATTGACATTTTCCATTATTGTATCTCTCAATTCATATTCAGCTAAGTCTTCTATAGTTTTGTTCTGTCTTTAACTATATAGCTTTTGTCTCCAACAAGTTGTTTTTATTTTCTTTTTCATTTACTTATTTTTGTATGTCTCCCATTAAGCATTTAAAAAGCTGATTGGAAGTTCTGAACAAGTGGGTTAATTCATTGAGTTTAAATTTCTCTGGTAGAGTGATCGGGTGGGTTATTTACTGAGAAACTCTGATATACAGTATTTTTAGATATTTTCTTCAGATCCTCAGTTTTCTAAATAGAAGACTTTTATTTTCTCTTTGGAGGGTAAAGTTTTATCTACCAGTGTCCTAGGAAGTAAGTGAAGAAAGTTGGGAAACTCAGTGTACTGTCTCTACAAGACCCTAAACTCACCTATTTTTGTTTCTGTTCTCACACCTTTAAATTTGCCTATGTTCTGCAGACCAAATGCCCTGTGTTTCACTTTTTACAGTCCTGAAGACTTATTATCTTCATGACTTATTATCATGGGTAGAGTAGAATCAATTGCCTAGAAACATAATGGTATGAGTGGGTTTAGAAATAATCATTTTTATGCAGTTTTCATCAGATCAATATAATTTAGTATTTTCTTTGGCATCCATTTTAGAGATATTTGGTACTGCCGGTTGCTAGGTCTTTAAATATTCTTCAGTGAAAATCGGGTTATTTCTCAGTTTTTGCCAATTATTGACTTCATATTCAGCTGTATTCTGCTCAGTTGCTTACCATGTATGCATCCCTTTTCTAGCTTCCAAAATTTCATGTATGTTTTCCCTTTCTCTGTTCTCAACTGCCCTTGTGGGTTAATATTTTAAGTCCCTTACTCTAGTTTTAGTTACATTTAGAAGGAATGAATTTTGGTACCTTTGTTCAGTTAGTCATCTTAATTTGGAATTTGATATCTCTGTTTTCAGGGATGTTCCTAATTCTTACTGAGATGTATTTAACACCCTAGTTATACCAACCTCATGCTTACAAAGATATTTAAATTAGCTCTATCCTAATACTGTGTGTTGCACATCTTCTATATTATAATGTTCCCTAGGCTATTTTTTTTAAATTTTATTTATTTACTTGAGAGAGAGTGAGAAAGAGACAGCATGAATGGGAGGAAAGGCAGAGGGAGAGGGAGAAGCAGACTTCCCGCTGAACAGGGAGCCTGATGTAGGTCTTGATCCCAAGACCCTTGGTTCATGACCTGAGCCAAAGGCAGATGCTTAACCCAATGAACCACCCAGGCACCCCCAACCCTATGCTATTTTAAAGGGGACAATTTCTGACCTTTTTCTAAAATTTCAGATATTGTCATTTTTGGCTACCATTTACTTTTTAGTTTTTATTTATATTATTAGAATCATTTGGAATTACATATGCTCACCACAAGTGTAGCTACCATCTGTCACCATACAATGCCATTACACTATATGACTACATTTCCTGTGTTTTACCTTTCATGCCCATGATTTACTCATTCCATAACTGGAAGCCTGTATCTACCACCCGCCTTCTCCCATTTTACCTCTGGCATCCATCCGTTTGTTCTCTATATTTATAGGTCTGATTCTGCTTTTGTTTGTCTGTTTATTCATTTGTTTTGTTTTTCAGATTCCACATATAAGTGAAATCATATAGTATTTTTCTTTCTCTGTCTGACCTATTTCACTTAGCATAATACCGTCTAGGTGCGCTGGTATCATAAACGGCAAGATCATGTCTTTTTTTATGGCTGGGTAACAGCCCGTATATACATATATATATGTTTATAGAACCACATCTTCTTCATCTATTCATCTGTCCACAGACAATTAGGTTGCTTCCATTTCTTGGCTATTGTAAATATTGCTTCAATGAATATATGGGTGCATATATCTTTTTGAATTAATGTTTTCATTTTCTTTGGGTAAATACCCAGTAATGGTATTACTGGATCATATGGTATTTTCATTTTTAATTCTTTCTGTAAACTCCATACTGTTTTTCACAGTGACTGCACCAGTTTACATTCCCACCAGCCCACAAGGGTTCCTCTTCTCCTCATTATCAACCACACTTGTTATTTCTTGTCTTTTTTATTTAAGCCATTCTGAAAGATGTAAGGTGATATCTCATTGATGTTTTGACTTGCATTTCCCTAATGATGAATAATGTTTAGAATCTTTTCATATGTCTGTTGGCCATCTGTATGTCTTCTGTGGAAAATGTTTGTTAAGTTCCTCTGCCTATTTTTTATTAAATTACCTGAAAAACAGGTATTTTTGAAGTAAACCAGCAATTGATTAAATTCTGGTTACTTATATTATTTATACCTATATACAAGATATATAGGTATAAATATACAAAATATGTAGGTATAAATATACAAAAGTATATTTATCATTTTGTCCAGCTATAATTGTCCAGTAGTGATACTGTCTTACTTAATAAGGCAATTTTATTTTTATTGTAAATGCAAAAATTGATGTTCTATTTACAGAAGTGGAATCCTTTCACCTTTTCAATCAGTAATTCTCTATCTATATTCCCCATACCTTCAGCTTAGAATCATCAATAGCAGCATTATAGGATCTCTTTTAACATGATGACATAGAGGTCTGAATAGGTGTTATGAACTAAGCCAGGTTGAATGTTGATTTGCTAAGTAGCAGGAAGCCTTGATTTTTATGTCTTACAGTTCAGGACTTGCTTTCAAAATCAGTTCCTCTACATCAGCTTCGTGAGAGTTTCATACATATAATTTTGAGTTTCCATTTCTATGGAGAAGGATAAGTATAGTATATAAAAAGCTTCTGCCTGTCGGAGACAGAACTTACTCACTCAGGAGATTATTCATTCAGATCAATTATTTGCCTACCAAACACTTTTCTGGGTACCGTGGCAATAGTATTGAAGAGATAACCAACATCCCTGTTTTTCTAATGAGTACCTACTGTTTGTATAGTCAGAAAGAACAGAAGTAACAAATAGGTAAGATAGTTTTCCATGGCAATAAGAGGTGGGTGTTGTCAGTTTTAGAATGGTCATGAACGTCCTCTCTGAGAAGCAAAAGAAAGCCTTGAAGCTGTAGTGGTTTCCATGGAGCACCACCTTGATCACCCCCACTCAGAAATGAATCATTCATCTCTCAGCTTCTGGGAGCCTTGCCTGATGACAGCCCTCAGCTGAGTCCCTCTCAAGGGAATATTCAATTCCTTTAAGATTCTGCCCTTTTCCCACAGCAGCTCTCACCCCAGGACTGGGTGATACAAGACTAGAAGGATTCAGCCACCTTGTCGCAATTCAGGGCCCAATTCCAGAGCTCTTTTTTATGATTTGGCCAATTTTTTAGAAGGGGGTGAGGCCTGTGTTGCAACTATATTGTAGTTCAACTTCTCCCTCTGCCTAATGCTGCTTGTTTTACTCCTCCCACATGTTTTGATCACAAGTGCTCCCAGTATATTTTGTGCACATAAATCTCCATCTCAGAGTCAGTGTCCCAGGAAAACTGATATCTGTCAAATTGTGGACCATTGTTCCATCAGGAAGAAAGTAAAGCACCATTAGAAAACACAGTGAATATAAATGCCCAGAAATGGGAATAAACTTGTCATGACTAGAGCATGGTGAGGGTCATAGTGCCAGGAGTTGAGATCAGGCAGATGGGCAGAACCCAGAAGACAGGGCTGTTCAGGCCAACGTACAGAGTCTGGAATTTATTTTAAATAATAGGAAGTATTTAGATAGTTTTAAGAAAATGAGTATAATGACCAAAAGATAAAAGATCATTTTTCTGTGTGGAGAATGGATTATATTCAGGGCATCATGGAGTATGGAAGTAAAATCAGGAAGACTAGTTAGGCAGCTATTACAGAGGTCTAGAAAAAAAAGATGATATAAGTTGGATTATGATGGTACATTGGGACATAGAGAAAAATGGACATATTCAGGAGGTTTTTGAAGGTAGACCCTATAGAATTTGCTAATGTATTAAATGTGGAGGGTGGTAAATGGAGAAAATAAAAGGATGACTTCTAGCTTTTAGTCCTTGCAGTTAAGTGGATGGTGCTACCCTTTATTATAAGGATGAACAGACTGGAAAAGTGTAAAATGGTAAGGGAATAAATTAACAATCTTTTGTAGACATATTATATTGGAGGTACATCTTAGACACTCGGATGTATGAATATGGATTTTAAGGGGAAGGGGCTAGAGTTTCAGTGAATCTCTCTCTTTCACATATGTGTGTGTGTGTATTTCATATATATATATATATATTAGATTTACTTGTGATTTACTGACTTGATAAGTATTAAGAGAAAGAGAACAGATTTTTCATATTCTGGCACCCAAACTATATCTCCTGTTTTTCCCAAACCAAAGAGACAGCTTCACAGTTTTGATAAATCAGATGGAATGCTATCCAGAAATGCAAAATCTTATGAGCACATAAGCACAGGGAGTTTGGCAATAATATATGACAAGGCAAAGTTAAAAAAAGAAAAACAGTCCACCACACATTTACTATTTGCCTAAAATCAGTTTTCTATATCCTTTAGTACAGAATCAATACAGAGTTATATGAAAACTCTAGCAGCAAATATCATATTGAGTTTCAAGCAAATCCAGTATCATGAGATCTGGGCTGATAATGTGAGACTCGTTATTTTTTTTCCTGGAGAAAAAAAAAATGAAAAGTTCTCAAAATCTCCATCCATCGGACGAATTTAGAATTGATCTTTGCCTTCTTTCTTCCTACCACATTTATTCCATTTAGGAATATGTGAATGATAAAATTCTTGTTAATAACTTCAAGTTGAAAGCAACTAACTGTGACTAAGACTTAAGTTATAACCACTGGAACTTAAGACATTTAGATAAATCCCAATCTACAGTGTGAAAATGCGCTTATTCATTTTTTCTACAGATGAAGCACAGAAATGAGTATAGTGGCTTTCCCTGCGCTTTTACTGTCTAGAATTTTACTGTCTTAATACATCCAGATTTTTTGTGGTCACTCATCTCAGGCTTTGGCATAGACTTAAAGTTAAAATTGCTCAGTCCCTGAGCAATAGTTATAACCCAAGCCCTTCCTCCAGCCTGATTCCAACACATTAGGCTAGGCTACTTCTGTGGAGATCTACTGATCTAGGTTTATAGAGACAGGTATATAATTACAATAGGGGCGCCTGGGTGGCTCAGTCAATTAAGCATCTGCCTTCAGCTCAGGTTATGATCCAAGCGTCCTGGGCTCGAGTTCTGGCATCAGGTTCTCTGCTCAGCGGGAAGCCTGCTTCTCCCTCTCCATCTTCTTGCCACTCCCTCTGCTTGTGCTTGCTTGCTCTCGCTCTCTCTCTGACAAATAAATAAAATCTTTAAGAAAAAATTACAACAAACTTGTAAAAGTTCAAGGACATTGTAACCAAAGCCAATAGCATCTCCCATCCCAGCCCACTAAGGAACTCCTGGCATGTCCCTGCCACTCCAATCCTATTATGCAGAAACAAGTTGAAAGTGAGGGTGAGGAACTAAGGAATGTGACAGGAAGCTAGAGCATGGAAGCATCTGTGGAGCCATCAGAGATCAAGAATGAGTAGGGAATTTGGGTAAATTGGAAGGGGAGGTGAACCATGAGAGACTATGGACTCTGAAAAACAATCCGAGGGGTTTGAAGTGGCGGGGGGGGTGGGAGGTTGGGGTACCAGGTGGTGGGTATTATAGAGGGCACGGCTTGCATGGAGCACTGGGTGTGGTGAAAAAATAATGAATACTGTTTTTCTGAAAATAAATAAACTGAAAAAAAAAAGAATGAAAAGAATGGGAAATTGGCTAGTTTAAAAAGTGGTTCTGTGAATTGTCAATTGGATCTCCCTCCATATTCTTTGAGAGACCTAAGTAAAGTTTCAGATTCGTTTTAATTGCCTCTGATTTATCAGTTCTTTGAATGTGACAGCATGTTGACGTGGGGGCAACCTGGAGCCTTTGGATTCGCTCAGGTTACAAGAGCAATGCATATGGAAGGCATAGGATGTGGTGAGGAGAAACTGTTGAGAGGAAAAGTCCAAAGGTGCACATCAGGCTTGCAGCATGAGCTGTAGCAGAGGCAAAGAATATAAAGATAGAACTCAGCTTCATGTCTCATGGCTCAAGGCAGACACAGAGAAAGAGATGGCAAAATAACAAGTTTCTAAAAACCCAGCAATGATCGGATATTGTTCTTTTAATCTCTCCTTCCCTTTGGAAAGCACGGATGGGAGTGTATGTGTTCTAAGGATGCTCCAGGCTTACCAAGAAGCAAAGCCACTTAGAGAGCTGGAAAGCAGTGCTGCTAAATGTAGGTGAGACTAACCTTTGTCTATCTGACTGCCCCAATGCTTTAACTAAAACACTTGTAAGCCTGACGGGATAAAGGAAGATTTTATTTTTCCTTTGGAGAAATAACCACTCTATGTAAAATACCAAAGTCTTTTCTTGGTCTCACTGGTGAAGTAAGAAGAAGCTCAAGTTCTGTCTCTAGAGGAGACTAAAACTGCTAAAATAGGATCCCGGGCATCTGTCCCAGCTGCATTTTATGGCACTAGGAAACTAAAAAAATCCTCTTCCTCCTCTCCTTAGCTCATTTCACCCACCCTGAGCCTTTCTGAAAGCCAGTCCTTTCTACTTTTGTCCAATAACATTTTTTTATGCTCAGCTGACAAATTCAGACCATTTTTCCCCCCTTGAGATTTTTCGCTGCAGGTTCCCTATAGTTTTAAAATTGCATTCTTCTAACCCACATTTATCTTTCATTTTCTTAAGACAACATTTATTCACACTCTAATCCACACACATTTAGCCAAACCACAAACTTTGCCTCTCTCTCTTTTTTTTTTTAATATTTTATTTTTTTATTTATATATTTGACAGAGAGAGAGAGAGATCACATGTAGACAGAGAAAGAGGGGGAAGCAGGCTCCCTGCTGAGCAGAGAGCCCGATGTGGGGCTCAATCCCAGAACCCTGAAATCATGAGATCATGACCCAAGCCGAAAGCAGAGGCTTAACCCACTGAGCCACCCAGGTGCCCTGCCTCTCTCTTTTTATTGTACTTTTTCAGTAGTAATGGAGATTTAACCTGCTAAGTATCTCAGATTCATCCCTGGCTACCGCTGCCTTGGCCTTAAGCCTTCACTACCTCCAGTCTGCAGAGCTGCCACGCATGACTGAGTGTCGTCTAACTGCCCAGATTAAAATCCTGTACCGCTCCTCCCCCATCCTACAGGATAAAATCTCAGCTCTTAAACACAACAGCAGATAAGGCGGTTGGGGCCTGCTCGCTGTTGATTGTCCCTGAATCTTCTCCCTCTTCTGCATATAGTCTTCTTGTGAGTCAGTAATGCTGAGCCTCTGGAAATTTTCCAGATGCATCAGACTCCTTCCTAAGCGCCCATATGCTATTGCAGGGGTTCTTCCCACCGCCCTAGATGCCCGACTTCAACTGCCTGCTTTCACATCCCAGTTTGAAACTGCTCCCAATTACCCAGGTAGACAGAGGAGTTTTCCTCTTGAACTTCTCTCACCCCTCGCCTACTCTTCTGCTATAGCACTTGTCACCCAGCTTTGTCTTGATGTGGTTGTGAACCCGAGTACTCAGTATGCTCTGACCTCCTTCACGGCACAAACATCCTGGTGGTGGCATATTTGTAGAATGAGTAAATAAATGAAGATAAAAAGGGATCACTTAGAACATGGATAGGCAGTGGGACCACAGGCCCAAAGCCTCAGTTTGCAGTCCCCAGAGATGATCAGTGACATGTCAGAGCAATGGCTTAAGGTTGCCCTGTGCCTTTCAGCATCAAAATCTAGGCAGACAGTCTCTGACATGAGGTTCTGTTTGCCTCTTTTTCAGGCAAAAATGATCTGCTAGATCATTTTTACAGACCCTTTTTCCTTGCTCATATTTTCAGGGCACTTTTATGTATGTGCGTGTATGTGTATGTGTGAAAGGTGCTTTCATTGTAGCACATGGACAGGACCCATGGGCCGAAAGAGCTATGCTGGGATAGTGAGAAGTAGCTAATTATATACTTTGTAGTTAGTGGGGGCTAGGGATAACTTAAGTCTCCGAGGAATATGTGCATGTTAAAAGGAAGCAGGACTAGCTATTGTTAGGATATTGTTAGTCTTTAATGAAACATCAGCAGTAAGGCAACCAAGAGTTTAAAAGTTAGTAATAAATATTTTGTCTGATTTCTTGTACCTGTTGCAGCAATCAGGATAGAAACTCTTAGTCACCGGGATTGGATAGTCTTTCAGGCTAAACCACTCCCAGATTCCCTTTCACTTTGTTTTTGGCTTCTGTTGATTCTTTACTTTCTTGCCATCTCAGCAACTATTTAACATGATGGTTGTTTATGTAGTATTAAAAGCATATTATTTAGGGCTGCCTGGGTGGCTCAGTCAGTTAAGTGACCAACTCTTGATTTCAGCGCAGGGTCATAAGTTCAAGCTCCGTGTTGGGCTCCTCATAAGATCGAGGAGCCCCGGGTTGGGTTGCTCACTCAGCAGGGAGTCAGCTTGAGATTCTCTCCCTCTCCATCTGCCCCTCCCTCTTGTGCGCACACTCTCTCTCTCTTTCTCAAATAAATGAATCTTGAAAAGGAAAAAGCATATTTGGTTTTTGTAGTCATTTCATTTGGAGAATCCTTAGAATATCTAAACAACAAGCTTGCCTTCCAGTTATCCCTGTAACAGACCCAGAATTTCCTGGTCATGGGATGGACACGTGATACAGGCTGCGGCAATCTTAGTCTCCCAATTTCTCCAGCCCCAGGCTTGGTTCAGGCAGAGCATGTGCCCCAGGCAGAGACAGTCAGAGACCTTCCCCCAGATTCTTCTAACCAGAGCCAGTAGGGGAAGAGGATTGTTTTCCTCTCCTTGGTTTTCTGCTGTGAGGATGTGGGAAACCAGAATTTTCAGCACTCATTTATCCCCCTCCCATGGGGCAAAAGCCTGCTTGCTGTAGGAGAGGTTAAAAGCAAGCAGAGATCACCAAAAATTAGAGATGGGTGGGAAAAGGGGGATAGAGGGGCCCCTGGGTGGCTCAGTTGTTAAGTGGCTGCCTTTGGCTCTGGTCAGGATCCCAGAGTCCTGGGATCAAGCCCTGCATCAGGCTCCCGGCTCTGTGGGAAGCCTACTTTTCCTTCTTCCACTCCCTCTGCTTGTGTTTCCTCTCTCACTGTGTCTCTCTGTGTCAAATAAATAAAATCTTTAAAAAAAAAAAAGAAAGAAAGAAAGAAAAAGAGTGATAGAGAAAAAAGACGTACTTTGGAAGTATCAGGTTTCTAGTTCTAATTGCTGAGACACTGGGAGCTGCGTGAATTGCTATATCCCTTCCTTTGATTCTATCACAAATCCCAGTACCTCCTAGTAAATTCCTTTGTATGCTTAATTTAGTATCAGTCGGATTTCTAGTACTTTAAGCCTATTCCTCCTAATAAACTATCTTTTTCTTGGTTTTGAATATATGTGATATTGTAAACACTCAGTGTCTTCACTGATATCCAGAATCTTTGTTGTTATTTTGTTTTGCCTTGTGTTTTCCTGAAGACCACTGTCTCTTTTAAATGAAATTCTGCCTGGCCACAGTGCCATAGCCTTACAGCTTGAGAATGTGGTCTCCTTTGGCATAGCTGAAGATGACATGGGAGTTATTGATTCATCCTGGTCTAAACCAGGACCATGCTTTTTTTTTTTTTTTTTAAGATTTTATTTTTAATTCGACTCTATACCCAGTTTGGGGCTCAAACTTAAAACCCCAAGATCATGGGGTGCCTGGGTGGCTCAGTGGGTTAAAGCCTCTGCCTTCGGCTCAGGTCATGATCCCAGGGTCCTGGGATCGAACCCCACATCGGGCTCTCTGCTCAGCAGGAAGCCTGCTTCCTCCTCTCTGCCTGTTTCTCTGCCTAGCTGTGATCTCTATCTGTCAAATAAACAAATAAAATGAAAAAAAAAAAAAAACCCAAGATCAGGAATCACATGGTCTATCAGCTGAGCCAGCCACGTGCCCAGAACCCAGTCAGGGTCTAGTCGGGGGCCACACAATAATTAAATAGAAAAAATGTATTTTTTTAAGATTTTATTTATTTACTAGAGAGAGAGAGAGAGAGCACAAGCAGGGAGGGGTGGAATGGGCAGAGGGAAAGGGAGAAGCAGACTCCCTGCTGAGCAGGGAGCCCAATATGGGACTCAATCCTGGGACTCGATCCTGGCACCCTGGGATCATAATCTGAGCCCAATGCAGACACTTAACCAGCTGGGCCACCCAGGTGCCCTAAATAGAAACATTTTAATAAAAAGAATTATTGACTTGTAACAGGAGAGCCTAGTTACAAGGACTGCTAAGGGATTAAGAGAACTTTAAAAATACAGCTGTAAAAGATACAAGGATTAAAGACGAATGCAAGACCTGAAACCATGAAACTCTTATAAGAAAACATAGGGGGAAAGCTCCTTGCCTTTGGTATTGCAGTGATTTTTTGGATTTAGCCCCATAGGCGAAGGCCACGAAAACAAAAATAAATAAGCAAAACTAATCAAATTTAAAAGCTTCTTCACAGCAAAAGATAACATTAACAAAATAAACTGTCTCAAAGAGACACATGCACCCCCATACTCATTGCAGCATTATTTACAATAGACAACACATGGAAACAGGCTAAGTGTCCATTGATGGATAAAGAAAATGTGGTATCTATATACAATGAAATATTATTCAGCCAAAAAAAAAAAAATGAATGAATGAATGAAAAGAAATCCTGCCTTTTGCTATTACAAGATGGACCCTGAGGGCATTATGCTAAGTAATATAAGTCAGATTGAAAAAGACAAATACTGTATGATCTCACTTACAATGTAAAAATCTAAAAAAAAAAAAAAAAAAAAAGACGATCAGATCTGTGGTTGTGAAAGGTGAAGGGGAGGGGTAGAGGGATTGGACCAAGGTGGTCAAAAGCTACAAATTTCCATTTGCAAGTAGGAGGCATGTCATGTATGACATGATGAAAGTAAATCCTAGGAGTTCTCAACACACGGAAAAAATCTTTTTTTCTTTCTCTCTTTTTGTATCTATATGAGGTAATAACGTTAACTACATTTATTGTGAGAATGATTTTGCAATATAGTCATATACTGTATACCTTAAACTAATATAATGTCAACTATATGTCAATTATATCGCAATAAAATTGGGGAAAAAAGAATAGTTAAAAAGTTTTTTTTAAGGCTCAGGGAGACTTGAGACTATTTTAAAACTTCTTTTTGCAGTTTCGATATACACACACACAGAGACACAGCTCAGGAATGAAAAAAACAGATTTTTTTAAAAACCCATCCAATCAAAATAAAATTCTGAACTGCAACAAAGTATATGTCTAAGATGCCTTTTACTAAGAAAGTGTATCCCAAGAAAATGTGAATATTACCGAATTGAGAGGCACTGGAAGGCCCACAGAATAAGGCAAGCAAATCAATATTGGCCCAAGAAATAATGCCAGGTGTGATTTGCAAGAGGGGTGCAGGGCTCTCCATGGGCACCCCTGGGAGAATGACTGGCTTGATCAGCATGATGGAAAAGGGTTTAAGTGGAAAAAGAAAAGAACCACTGAACAATTCATAAGTGAAACAATTTGACCATCAATCTAGAAGGTGTTGGCTCTGTGAAATTGCACTTGGGTGAAGAATAGGGCTTTGCATAAGTCTAGTAACCCATTTTGCATTATTGTTATTATTTTACATAAACTACCTTACAAGAGAATGCACTTCCAATTCATGTAGAGAAAGGAAAAGGAACAGTAGAGCTGATAGCCCTAAACAAAAACCCAAAATTTCAATTAATTTCAATCATTGATTCTCAACTAGGGATGATTTTACTCCTCTGGGAATTAATGGAAATGTCCTGAGGCATTTTTGGTTATCACAACTGGACGAGGAGTGATAGTGGCATCTAGTGGGTAGAGGCCAGAGATGTAGCTAAATACCCAACAATGTGCAGAACAACTGCAACAACACAGCATTATCTGGACCCGGATGTCAATAATGCCAGGCTTGAGAAACACTGCTTTAGATAACATATTTGAGCAAGTGGTTATTTATTTACTTTTCCTGATACTTTATATAGCTTAGGCTAATTGCATTGGAACCCAACTGCTTAAGCTTGGGAGAGAAATAAATTATATATTTCACGCCATCCTTCAAATCTGTGGAAGAGCAAATTGTCCCATAATAGAATTTTACTGCATTAAGCTTTGTTGTTGCAACCCATAAAGGCTAACTAATTGATACTGTGTGTGTGTGTGTGTGTGTGTGTGTGTGTGTGTAAGAGGGAGAGAGAGAGAGGAAGGGATGGAGGGAGGTTTTTAAGGTTAATAATATGAAAACATTGCATGAAAAACAATTTGAGGTTTCATAATTTGTTGTGGATAAGTTATGGCTTAGATGGTAAACCTACTGATAATTTTGGTTTGATTGTCTTAACATTTCTTAGAGCTCATGAGGGATCAGGATAATAATACTAGGGAAAGCCAAAATTAATAAAGTTCACTCATTGAATTACAGGTCTTTGATTTTTTTTTTTTCCCCAAGCATGGAACTAGGATTTTTTTTTTTTTCTGGTGCTTATACTTAACTGCTTAATGGTGCTTCTCTGATGGATAATTTTCACCAAAAAAACATCAAAAGATTTTCCCACCCCATCCAAACTCAGAAAATTTGTAACCTATGTTTTCGGAGACTTTGAAATATAAACTACATCTAGCTGTAAGAGCAGCATAGAAATGGATTGATTACAGTTTGAAAAATCAAGCTAGACTGACATAGTCTCTGGCTTAGAAATGTATTTGATTCAGCCATCCCATTGGTATCCTGAGCTATTAAAAAATGAAGAGTCTCCCTGGCTGCCAAGTAAGTATACTGATTCCCCACTTCCTTCCATTTCTGGAGAGTTCTCAGAAATGTAAATGCACAGAGGAAGAAAATATAATAAATGTGTTCCCTTGGTGAGTGTGAAAGAAAAGTTCAGCAATAAATAACTCTGTGAGTGCATTGTAAATTCTTGAAACCTCTCTTCCAGGATCATATTCTTTTAAATGCAAACTCAAAGCAAAAAAATAAAAAAGTTCATCTCAGGTTTGTCTTTTATGACAGCACTGTGGGAGGATTAATAAATATTGTGAGATTTTCCCTGAAGAATAAAGGCACTTTTCAGACTGAATAAAAATAGTTTTAATAGATACAAATACCATTTTTGTCAACATAAGTTTTGAATTTCCCCTAAGGAGAGTACAGAGATAAAGGAGATAGCCAGGGTAACTAGTTAGTTGTATTGTAGTATTCCCAAACATGAACGGTGGTTCAAAGGTTCTGTTTTTGGTATTAACTGACACTGTACCTTCTCCATCTCTATCCTCCCTATTTCTAATATCTTCTCTCTTCTAACCAAGTTTGAGAAATAAACAAGTTTGCTGCAAACATTCACATACAATCTGTCATAGATTTTTCAGATGTATAGCATGGAGAAGCTTTCCAAACCACTGGTCCACATAATGATTGTGCCCTGTGCCCTGAGCTCATGCCCTGGGATCCTTGCGTGAACATTCCTATCTCTACTGAAGCTCTGTTGTCAGAATAAGGCTTACTATTTGATTCTATGTGATTTAAGCCTGTGGTCTCACATAAAGGACCCTTAGAGCTCTTTTCTTCTTTTATTTTCTTCATAATTAAGTGTCATTAAATTATGGATCTCTTCAGCTGCAGGGGACTTTAATTACTTGTTCTGGGATGGCTCTGCAGCTGATTTGTCATCCCCTCTATTTCCGCCTTCAGAATATTTACTACCATGGACAATTTAAACTTCTATATATACCTTCTCAGAACATTTTTAAGCATGTACTTCATTTACTTGGGATTATTCTAAATTCTGTTAGAGTCCAATAAGATCTGCTAGTGTGTGACATAGGGTGGTCTTGGGGCTGAAAGCCTCAGTTATCTAAAACATCTTTGAAGTGCCAATATACCCTATTTTATTGCTTATCTGTCTCTTCTTTAATCTTTCTTGAAATTGATATATCTGGATTCATTAATTTTTTCCCTACTCAGGAGAAAACTGAATTGGATGAAGTTGGGGAAGGAGTGACTGTGAGGGATATTTCCCATTTATGTATAAGTAAAGCAAAATGGATAGAACCCACTTTGAGACTTTGTTGAGTACATATTTTTTTTTCCTTTCCACTAAGATTTTTTTAAGGGGGGAGGCTGGGTAGGGGCAGAGGGAGAGGGAGAGAGAGAATCTTAAGCAGGCTCCACACCTAGCACAGAGCCTGATAGAGCGCTCAATCTCACAATCCTGAGATCAGGACCTGAGCTGAAATCAAGAGTCAGACACATAACTGACTGAGCCACCCAAGTGCCCTCCACTAAGATTTACTTTTAATGATCAAGCACTTGACTAACTTACTAACATAGTAAGTCCACAGGATACATATACATATATTTTTATTGTAATATAATCCATATGCCATAAAATCCACCATTTTAAAGTATACAATTTAGTAGTTTTCTAGCAAATTCACAAGGATATGCGCCATTACTACTACTCAATTCTGGAACATTTCATCATCCTAAACTTATTTTTGACCTTAAAAAATACTTTTGATTTGTAATGGTTTAAGATGTTAAAAGTATGATAGACAAAATAATATACATACCCATACCCACAATGCCTATGTCCTAATCCCCAGAGCCTGTGAACATTGCTAGGTTACATGGAAGAGGAAAATTGAGATTTTGAATAAAATTAAGGTTGCTAATCAGCTGACCTTCAAATGGGGAAATTATTCCAGATTATCTGTGTGGGTCCAATGTAATCACAAGGGTCCTTAAAAGTGAAAGAGGGAGTCAGAAGAGTCTTCATTGAAGTCAGAAAAGGAGGTCTGATGAGGGAAACAGAGGTGAAAATATTGCAGTTGCTGATTTGAAGATGACTGGAGAGGTCAAGAGCCAAGGAATGCAGGTGACCTCCAGAAACTGGAAAAACAGGTGTCCTTGGGTAGGACTAGAGTCACTTTCATCATATGCTCATGTATCATTTAATGTGTTTTGCCTGATTAGAGTTCAGGAACTCCAGTAATGGTGATGTAAATGGACTAGTGTCTTGATTGGTCTTGAAAGTTTAGTGAGTCTTTCAGGAAACTGTTGGGAAATTAAGTTTGTTAATCATGAAGAGCAAAATGCTCCACATCTCTGTTCCCACCTATTGACTTCAGCACAAGACAAAACCCTTGACATCAAGAGGGAAGTAACTTGATTATAGTGCTGTGACTCTGTTTTGCCTATGAGCTGTTTAAAACTTCAAATCTGACAAGCTTTAAAAGTGGAATATAAATACTAATGTATTGTGCTTCTCTCTCTTTTTTTTTTTGAAAAAATGTTAAAATGTTTTGTAAAATCTGGTGTTAGTTTTATTTCTAAAAGAAAAAATAAAATTAATCTAGAAACTAATTCTTAATATTCACTTTCTAAAATATGTTATCTTGAAGCATGATTGAATATTTATCTGCCAAAATTTTGACAATGACTAGAAATGCAACAGAAAATGTAAGAAAGCTAATTTCTTCTAAATGTGAATTTGAACTGATAGAGAGCTGGTCAAGGCTCTGGATTAACAGATTAGGGGTCTACAGCTTTATTTTTGTCTTTGATGTCATGGCAAAAGTTATCTCATCTAACTATATTGATTTGGCTTCTAAATCAGGTACCTGTGCAGAGCTCATAACTAGACTGTAATCCTGAATCCTTAGCCTGAGAACCATGCTGTTGAGTAGTCTTACTTTGGGATTAGAAGGGATAACACATGATTATTTTCAAAAACTGCCAGTCTTCGACAGGGGCATGCTGGTAAAAGTGTAGCTGTAAGGCTGTCTCCTGAGCATCCCACAGTGTAGGCCCTGAATCCCATAGGATGTCCACCTATACTGACTTAAGGAATTTATAGGAAGGATATCGAGATTTTCAGATAATCAAAGGGAGGGCTACAGAGACTCATGCAGCTCCAAGGATCTCAGCAATTGGAAATAGAAACCTGATACTTCTAAAGTACCTCTTTTTTCCCCCTCTATCACTCTTTTTCAAACCATCTCTAATCTTTGATCATCTCTGTTTGCCTGCAGCCTCTCCCATAGCAAACAGCCTTTTGACCCGTGGCAGGGGGAAAAATGAGTGCTGAAAATTCTGGTTTTCCACATCCTCACAGCAGAAAACCAAGAAGAGGAAAACAATCCTCCTTCCCTATTGGCTCTGGTTAGAAGAATCTGGGAGAAGGTCTCCGACTGTCTCTGCCTGGGGCACATGCTCTGACTAGACCCAACATGGGTCTGGAGAAATTGGAGACTAAGATTGCCTCAGCCTGTGTCATGTGTCCATCCCAGAATCAAGAAATTCTGGGTCTATTACAGGGATAGAGGTTAAGTTTATTGTTTAGATATTCCAAGGATTCTTTCAAAGAATTGACTGCAGAAGCTAAATAATATCTGTCACCAGGTTGAGTGAGTTTCTGAGATGCAAGAAAATAAGGAATCTACAAAAGCCAAAAAAGTGAAAGATGTAATTCTGGGAGTGTTTTAGCCTGAAAGACTCTGTAGAACCCTGGTAAACTAAAAATTTAAAGTGTATCTTCAAACAAGTACACAAAGTTAAGGGAATGAAGGATTGAAGAAACCCAGGCTAGCCACATCAGAGTTATCAAACCTCACAAAGATGAGGGGAGAGAAAGGTTACCAGAACCCAAAACAAGAAGGAATCATAAAAGAGTAGGCCACATCAAGAGAAGCATGGTCTTAGTAGAGTAACATAGCTCTTGCTGGAAAGAGTCCCAGTGAATAATTAGCCTAACCTCACTGTCTTTATTTGCTCTTCAGCTAAGTGTTGGTCAAACCCTATTGAAGACGCAGTAATCCATACTAAAGTAATCCATTCAGATTAGCCACCTTGGATAGGATATAAAGTGGGTAGATAGGACCAAACAGAAGAGATTCGACACATGTATATTCTTTTTTTTTTTTTCCCAAAGATTTTGTTTATTTATTTGACAGAGATCACAAGTAGGCAGAGAGGCAGGCAAAGAGAGAGGAGGAAGCAGGCTCTCTGCTCAGCAGAGAGCCCAATGCGGGGCTTGATCCCAGGACCCTGGGATACAACCTGAGCTGAAGGCAGAGACCTTAGCCCACTGAGCCACCCAGGCACTCCGGCACATATATATTCTAAATGAACTTCTAACCTTTCCCCCATCCTCACCTCTTCACAGCAGCCAGAATGGTCTTTCAAAATAAAATTCACTTCCTACCATAACCCAGATTAAAACCCTTCGGCTCTTCCATTCCACTTGGAATTTTAAAATGAACAATCTCTATACCTCATCCTTCAAGGTTTGATCAACATAATTTGGATCCCACCCATCTCTCTAATCTGTCTAGTTTCACGTTTTTCTTTTTTTTTTAATTTAATTTAATTTTTTGTGTGTGTTCCAAAATTCATTGTTTATGTACCATACCGATTGCTCCATGCAATACATGCTTTCCTTAATACCTACCACCAGGCTCACCCAACCCCCACCCCTCTCTCCTCCAAAACCCTCAGTTTGTTTCTCAGAATCCACAGTCTCTCGTGGTTTGTCTCCACCTCCAATTTCCCCCAACTCACTTTTCCTCTCCATCTCCCAGTGTCCTCTGTGTTATTCCTTATGCTCCACAAGTAAGTGACCCTCTCTGCCTGATTTATTTCACTCAGCATAATCTCTTCCAGTCCTGTCCATGTTGATACAAAAGTTGGATATTCATCCTTTCTGATAGAGGCATCATACTTCATTATATATGTGGACCATATTTTCTTTATCCATTCATCTGTTGAAGGGCATCTTGGTTCTTTCCACAGTTTGGCGACTGTGGCCATTGCTACTATGAACATTGGGGTACAGATGGCCTGTCTTTTCACTCCATCTGTATCTTTGGGGTAAATACCCAGTAGTGCCATTGCAGGGTCATAGGGTAGCTCTATTTTCAACTTTTTGAGGAACCTCCATACTGTTTTCCAAAGTGGCTGCACCAACTTGCATTCCCACCAACAGTGTAAGAGGGTCTCCCTTTCTCCACATCCTCTCCAACACTTGTTTACTGTCTTGTTAATTTTGGCCATTCTAACTGTTGTAAGGTGGTATCTCAATGTGCTTTTGATTTGAATCTCCCTGATGGCTAATGATGATGAACATTTGTTCATGTGTCTATGAGCCATTTGCATGTCTTCTTTGCAGAAGTGCCTGTTCATGTCTTCTGCCCATTTTACAATTACTGTTTGATCTTGTGCAGAATCTCCTTCTTGACTTTCCATGTGTCTTGCTTCTTTAAAGCCCTCGGGTCTCTGCACAGATGTCACCTCCTCAGAGAAGTCTTTCATGACCATCCAATTGCAATGCTCAGTTATTTCCCTAATAACACATAGTATAAAGTAGAGTTATGTTATTTATTCACTTGTCTACTTGCCTATAATCTGTTTTACCTGCTAAAACATGATGTCACTGATGATAAGGAACTTTCCTACCCTGTTCGCTGTTGTATCCCCAGTTACTAGTATGGCACTTGGCATGAAGTAGGTGCTCAGTTATTTGTTGAATTAATAAATGGTGTCTCATCAAAAGAGTCATCTTCAGTATTTCATACTATGTGTCAGTCATTTATTAATGTTACTGATCTCTCAGTAATAAGCCCTGTCCACCATTGTAGTGCTGACACTAAGTACATATCTGTTTAAAACTATAAAGAGTCACTAGAGATCACTGCATCCTAGAAATCCTTCAAGAGTAGAAAATGTAGTACAGTTTTCCAGGGAATAATTTTGGAGGGGGGTGACTATTTGAGCAAGCACAATACTTTTGCTTGGGCTTCAAACAAGAAGCAGAAGCTCACATACAGTGATCACCAGTGAACTTCCTAGGAAAAGGAAAATAGAGGATTATTTGCGGTCTCAGAATACCTGCTGTTGAGAACATGGAAATTGAATATGTATTCTTTGATTGTTGTGAAAGCTGAGCCTCACACTAGATCATTATCACAGTGTCAATAAAGTATTCCTTTCCTTCCTTCCCAAACAAATTTATGAAAGGGGCAAGAAAGTGCCTTTCTTCTGCTGTGTAGGAAACCAATCTTAGCAAAGTGGCATAATTGGAACCTCTGCAAGTCAACTTGTTCGGTCAACAACCTCATAGTTCCAAAGCAATGGTGTCATGGAGATTGGCCTAAGGGGATCTATCTAAATCCTGTACTCAGATAACTGATCGGTGATATACTGAAAATGTTCAGTAAATTTCTTCTTTTCACTTTTTGAATGACAACACAATAAAACAATCTCAAAATAAAACAATCTCAATAAAATAATAAAACAAAACTTTTAAATATTTCATCATATTAACTCCATATAAATATACAAACTTAAGTGGTACATAATACTGTCAGTAAAGAAGATACAGAGTGGATCAATCAGTTTCCCTCTCAGTCCCATTACTCATTAGGTAATGAGTAATAGACCCTTAACTATTATGTCAACTTTTTTTTTTTTAAGATTTTATTTTTATTTAACAGACAGAGATCACAAGTAGGCAGAGAGGCAGAGAGAGAGAAGAGGAAGCAGGGTCCCTGCTGAGCAGAGAGCCCAATGTGGGGCTCGATCCCAGGACCCGGGGACCATAACCTGAGCCAAAGGCAGAGGCCTTATTAACCCACTGAGCCACCCAGATGCCCCTATTCTGTCGACTTCTGTTTGGGTAATCTGGGCGGCTAAACTCTTAGCCTTAAATCCTCAGGTAATTCCAAGCAGACCAGGCCCTTGGACATCTCTAAGGATAGAAGTTGACAGCTTTAGTGGTGAATATCCAACAGAGATCAGTAAATATTTGTCAGAACTTCTTGATCTAATGCAGAGAGAGGCTTGTGCCTTCTTGGTAGAAGTATTTTTCCAGAAGTCTGGGAAGAAGATCAGGGATATTCATTTGTGGTTTTCGATTTATTCTGGACAGGGTAAAAGCAAATCTTGAACTCATTTATCTGCAAATGTCCTACAGTCTTCATAGAATATTCAGGGACTTGAGGCTCAGAAGGGTGTAGGCCTACAAGTGCCCTTTGGGCACTCCAGCAGAAACTTCCTGACTGACTCCAAGCCTATAAGCTTCTCCAGAAAGACAGATGATATCTTCTTCCTGACTTGATTATGGTCCACTCAAAGCATTTGGGAAGAACATAATGGCAGTCCTAAAGTTTTAAGTGGTCAAAATCATACATAAGGCTATGAATTTGAGTCAGGTTGGCCTAACTTTTCATTCATTCTCTATTTACTAAATTATTCATTCAGTTGGCTGATCGACAGATATGTTCTGAGAACTGCTTTATCTGCAATAGAAGTTATGGAGAATAATGGATAGCTTCTATTTAAATGGGAGAAATATAAACATCATACACACAACAACACCTTATATGAGCACAGACATTGCTTTTGATTCAGCCACGGAGAGATCACTACAAATAGAGCAGTAAAAGAAGATCCAATTGGAAAAAATGATAACAGAGCTCAGGTTGAACAGGTAAATGTGAATGTAAAGAAAAAACATCAGATAAAGTGTGGAAGAGTATCAAAGCATAAATGCATTGCCAGACTTGGTGTTGAGGGTCCTGATATTAGTGTAATGGAGGACATCATTGGAAATTTGTTGGAACCAGACTAGAAATCCTTGAATTCCAATTTGGGCTTAGTCTTCTAAGTAACAGGGAAGTTCTAAATGTTCTTGAGTAATGGAATTATAGTATCTTTGAACTGGAAATGCCGTTAGGGAGCTAAATAGTGCTCTCAGAAGATTAATATGAAAATGGTGGCTGGTTGTATTAGAGGACAGAGAGCCTGGAGGCGAAAAGATAAGAGATAGAAAATAAGGGCTTATATTTTAGTGATAACTTCAGAAGTCAAATTAAGGAGTCTAATATGAGAGAAGTTACAAAATACTAACAGGCTTTAGTGACTGATTATGCCATAGAAGAAAGAAGGGGTCTAAGATAACTCCAAACCTTCAACCCTAGTTGAACATAACTATGGTGAGAAGTCAAAAGGGGATGGGGGAGGGGTAGATGATGACTCTTACAGATAAGTTCAACTGAGGTGAGCAGGATATCCAAATGTATTTCCACTAAGTGGCTGGAGTTTTATAACTGGAATTCAGAAGTGTTCAAAGCTAAGGATGCGGATTTGGAAGTCATCTGTGTAAAGGATTCTGCCAATGTTGAAATTATAGTCTGAGAATAGCCACTGACTTCTGAAAAGCCACAGATATTGTGGCTGTTTTATGTAGACACACAAAAAAATCATTCTCTATGTTTTGTTATCCTGAGAGAGAAGAATAAGCAGACTATATTCCACAATTAGCACTTTTCTTTAGAAATCACAGTAAATAAAATAAAGTCAGTATAGGTAATATAAAACCATAAAGCCTATTCTTATTTTTTTTGTATTTCCTGTCTTACATATAGTTGGTGGCCCCAAAATACTTACTTATTAAATTGAAATGACAGCTATATTTTGAGAGGTTAGTATACCTTAAAAAGGCATTGGGAAGGATTTATGGTTGTTCGATTTTTATCCTAAGTGCCTGTTGTTAAGAATATAGAAAAAGCCCACAGAAGTCAGGAAAACTCTGGTTATGGTTTTTTTTTTTCCAAAACAAATGAAAAAATAGGGGCACCTGGGTGGCTCAGTGGGTTAAAGCCTCTGCCTTTGACTCAGGTCATGATCCCGGGGTCCTGGGATCAAGCCCCGCATCAGCTCTCTGCTCCACGGGGACCCTGCTTCCTCCTCTCTCTCTGCCTGCCTCTCTGCCTACTTGTGATCTCTGTCTATCAAATAAATAAATAATGTTTTTAAAAAATGAAAAAATAAGAAATCTTCATTTTGTACCTTAATCATTAATAGTAGTTTTGGGATCAAAAAAATCAACCTTAAATCATAATTGTAAACATTAATCTTCCAAGGCAGTGCTTAGAGTGATGCCATAAAATTTAGTATCTTTTTATATATATTCTTTTTCTTTGTCCTCTAAATCATAGAAGGAAAATTTTACAACTGGAAAAAATCTTAGTGCTTATCCATTTTCAGTGGCAAAAATTTAAAATGCTAATAATTATTTAACATCTACAGGTCTTATCTCTCAACATCAAACTGTAGTTTAGTTAAGTCTATATTCTTTCCTTGATTGAAATCTCCTGTTTTAGCAGTGTGTTCTATACATGGTATTTAACAAATACTTGTTGATTTGTATGTAAGTCTGTCAAATAAACCCTCAACACACACACACACACATTCACACACACACACACACACACACACACACACACACACTATAACTTGCTCAAAACAGGGATTAGAAAGTCTTTTTTTTTTTTTTTTTACATTAATTAAATCTTAGAAAAATACTCTTGGTATCAGGGGAGGTCCTAGGCCTCATGAAGAGTAAGGTAGCTAAAAGTAAATGCTGTCTTTTGGGTGCTTTTCTGAAAGCATTGTCAGGCTCGAAAAGGAAAGTTAATAGTGAGTAGATTTACATCCAAATAGTCATGGGAATATTTTGCCCCTGTATGATCATTGGCTTTATTTTATTTTATTTTATCTTAATTTATCAGTGTCTACTCAGAGCCTCTCTATGGATTACTCTAGAATTCAGGCTGTAGGGAAAGCCTGAACAAAATGTCCAGGTCCCCATGGAAGTGTTAAACAGTGAGTATGGAAACAGTATGTAAGCCTCAGCTGCAGCCTTTGATAATTTCACTTCTGTACCTAAAGAGTGAGAAAACCAGTAGTATCGTCTAGCTGAGGATTTCTCAGAGGGTTCCCCTCAGTCACAACAGCAAAACCAGTGGTTGTCCCAAGCACAAGCCATGCTTTCTTACCTTCCACGGAGGAATGCATCAAACCAAACAAAGGGTAGTTTTACAGGGTTCACATTAAGTTGTTGCCCTTCTGATTACATCGAACATATACAAAATGCTCAGAGGGCATAAAAGGGCTTCGGGAAGGACCTATTAAATTTAATAAGATTAACTGCAAACAAAGCATTCAAAGGGTTTCGTATCAAACTGCAGATTCCTGCAAGGTGGAGGCCGGCTGACCTGGCATTCTACTCTAATTCAGCTTGACTAGTGTTCATTTTATGGTGCTACTCTGCCCTGCTGTGGGAACACTGAGAAGTGCACGAAAAGACTCAGAGTCAGCTAATAATAAATGCCTTTAGTCAGAGACACAGGCAAGGCACAGATTAAAAAAACAGAGGCTTCTCTTTTATTAAGAAATCCACACTAATATTTCTGAACATAGTATTATGGATAGAAAAGGATCATATAGGGTACCTGGGTGGCTCAGTTGATTAAGCGGCTGCCTCCGGCTCAGGTCACGATCCCAGGATCCTGGGATCAAGCCCCGCATCGGGCTCTCTGCTCCATGGGGAGCCTGCTTCTCCCTCTCCCTCTGCCTGCCGCTCTGCCTTCTTGTGTGCTCTCTTTCTCTCCCTCTCTGTCAAATAAATAAATAAAATCTTATTTTTTAAAAAAAAGAAGAAGAAGAAAGAAAAGGACCATATATATATGACTAGAGGGAGAGTGATTGGCGAAGGTCAGATTGTTTTTAATTCTTCCACTTGTAAAGTTGAATTTAATGCTCCTATATACCTCTCTTTTTTTTTCAAGGTAAGATGTTTGATGCTATGTAAAATATGGTAGAGGTTTAAATGTGAAAAGCAGAGATAACAATAATAACAGTTAACGTTAATTGAGTCACTACTGTATATCAGGTACCAAATACTAGTTTATTTAATCTTCATAACAAACTCATGACATGGCATATTAGCTCTTAATACTTTTCAAAGTGCTTTCACAGAAGTGCTTTCTGTTGCTCCTTACACGATGCTTTGAGGGAGACAGGGACTTTCATGGTACACAAGATACGGCAAAGACCTTGAACTGAATGGGTAACCTCCAAGGACAGAATCCGAGTCCAAGTATCCTAACTCTCTGGGCAGTATTTATTTCATTTGCACAAAGATGTTTGGTTTACAGCCCTAAAGAAAAATCATCAACCAAACTAATGTTGATTAAGAAAAGCCTATCGGGGTGCCTGGGTGGCTCAGTGGGTTAAAGCCTCTGCCTTCAGCTCAGGTCATGATCCCAGGGTCCTGGGATCAAGCCCCACATTGGGCTCTCTGCTCGGCAGGGAGCCTGCTTCCTCCTCTCTCTGCCTGCCTCTCTGCCTACTTGTGATCTCTGTCAAATGAATAAATAAAATCTTAAAAAGAAATCAGAGAAAGCTTTATTAAAAAAAAAAGAAAGAAAAGCCTATCAAAACTGAGTAAACAGAAAATATTATGACTGCATCTGACACTTGCAGGTTAATTAGCATTAAGCCCCACCTGATGACCCAAAATTAACTTGAACTTTCCTAGTTTTCCTCCCCATTGATCTGACCTACTTCATTATGTCCAGTTCCTATAATCTAAGCATTATATGAGACTTCCCAGGGGGCTAAGATGGCTTGGTCTTGACAAGCTATTTTCAGTCTGGTTTTTGTTTTTGTTTATGTTTATGCTTTGTTGGTTTCATTTCATTTCATTTTTAGTTGCTTTGGGGCAAACAATGACCATCATTTAGATTTGTAATTTTTAATCTTGTGGTGAATTGTATTTGAAAACTATATCCTAAATTTAACTTGATTTTCCCCAACAAGGTCTTCAAGATCAAGACATTTTATATATTTTATGTTTTCAAAAATAAAATTCCCAACTTCAGGCTGTCTTCATGACAGTTCACAACTATAAACATAAATTATGCAAGGTTTAGGATTAAATTAACATGGACTTGACAGAGAGGGTTCCAAACTGGTAACTGGGTTACAAAACTTTGTTTACAAGTGAGCTGTATAGATACTGTGATGGGTTTTCCCAAATTAAAGTCAGTACTAATAGCACTGATTTTTAGTAGAGACTTTTTTAATTAAAAAAATTATATATTATTTGACTCCTTCAAGAAGGATCCCTATGCCAGCTATGTACCTTCGCTTGGCTCACTCGTCTGCCTGGGGCATGGAGCAAAGAGTCCACAGAGCAATGAGAGCATGCCCCACCCCGCAGAGTCTGCCCCCTTCCACTGGTACCTGGGCTCCTTAGTTCAGCAGGGGTGGGGGTACACAAGTCCTCTGCAGGGAGATGGAAGGAATGTGCTAATGATAGCCAGGGTATAAGCACCCTGTGCATTGCCTCAAGAAAAAAAAAGGGAAAGAATGGGGTGAACCTAGAGCTGGCCTGGGGGGTCCAACCCTCCCTGCAATGTCACATTCTATGGAAATCTAAGTGTCTGAAAAATTCAAATTTCATCTTCCAATTCTTTACAAAAATGTGTCTGCAAAGAAGGAGGCTAGAACCGAATATTTTCTTCACAATTTTGTTACCTAGATTTTTTTTAAACAAAAGGTGCAGACCAAACTTGGCGAAATACAGAACCAGGCAATCTACATTAGATACACTAATAGCTAGTAAGTATATAAAAATGAGTTGGGATGTGTGGCTGGATCAGCCAGTGAAGAGTACCACTCTTCTTTTTTTAATTATTGTGTTATGTTAGTCACCATACAGTATATCAATAGTTTTTAATGTAGTGTTCCAAGATTCATTGTTTACATATAAAACACCCAATGCTCCATGCAATATGTACCGAAGTGTGCTATTCTTGATCTCAGGGTTGTGAGTTTGAACCCCACATTGGGTGTAGAGATTACTTAAAGATAAAAAATATTTTTTAATATATATTTTTAAAGATTTTATTTATTTATTTGGCAGAGAGAGAGAGAAAGATCACAAGTAGGCAGAGAGGCAGGCAGAGAGAGAGAGAGGAAGCAGGCCCCCTTGTTGAGCAGAGATCCCGATGCGGGGCTTGATCCCAGGACTCTGAGATCATGACCCCAACCAAAGGCAGAGGCTTAACCCACTGAGCCACCCAGGCGCCCCTAAAAATATTTTAAATAAATGAGTTCAACCTGGCAGAAATTATACAAATTAGTCAGTGAGACACCTTTTCTGCCTATCAGATTGACAGCAATTAAAAGATGGATGAAATGCAGTGTTGGAGTAAAAATACCACACACAGAATTGAAAAAGATATTTGCAAACCAAACATCTGACAAGGGACTTGTATCCAGAATATATAAAGAACCCTTGGGGCACCTGGGTGGCTGAGTCGACTAAGCATCTGCCTCTGGCTCAGGTCATGACCTGGGGGTGCTGGAGTTTAGCCTTGCATGGGGCTCCCTGCTCCTTCTCCCTCTCCTTCTGCTCCTTCCCTCTGCTCATTCTTGCACTCTCTCTCTCTCTCTCTCTTGCTGTCTCTCAAATGAATTAATCAAAATCTTAAAAAAGAAAAAAATAACTCTTACAACTCAACAGTTAAGAGATTACCCAATTAAAAGTGAGCTAAGGATCTAAATAGACATTTCTCCAAAAAAGATATGTATAAATGGCCTGAATGTACATAGTGAAAAGATGCTTAGCATCATTATTCATTAGAGAAATATAAATCAGAATCACAGTGAAATACCTCCTGAACCCACTGTGATAGCTAGAATCAAAGTCAGATAATAATGAGTGTTAGTGAGGAGGGAGAAAAATCAGAACCCTCATATGTTGCTGAAGGGTATGTAAAATGATACAGTCATTTTTTTTTAATGTTAAAACTTATTGTTTCTGGATCACTTTTTTAAATTTCAGAATATTCAGAGAACTGGTACAACTGATGACCAAACTTCTTCTTTTTTTTAAATTTTTTTAATTTAAATTCAATTAATTAACATATAATGTATTATTGGTTTCAGAGGTAGAGCAGATTCATCAGTCTTATGTAATACCCAGGACTTGTTAAATCATGTGGCCTCCTTAATGCTCATCACCCAGTTACCCCATCCCTCTCCCCCACTCTATTCCAGCAACCCTCAGTTTGTTTCCTATGCTTAGGAGTCTCTTATGGTTTGTCTCCCTCTCTGGTTACATCTTTTTTATTTTTTCCTCTCTTCCCCGATGATCCTCTGTTTTGTTTCTTAAATTCCACATATCAGTGAGATCATAGGATAATTGTCTTTCTCTGACTGACTTATTTCACTTAGAATCATACCCTGTTGTTCCATCCATGTCCTTCCAAATGGCAAGATTTCATTTTTGATGGCTGAATAATACTCCAGTGTGTACACACACAGTTGCACCCCAATGTTTATAGTAGCAATGTCCACGATAGCCAAGCTATGGAAAGAGCCCAGATGTCCATAGATAGATAGATAGATAGATATAGATAGATAGACAGATATAGATATAAATATATATACCACATCTGCTTTGGATCACAGTATTTGTATTTATGAGGTAAATACCCCGTAGTGCCATTGCTGGGTCATGGGGTAGCTGTATTTTCAACTTTTTGAGGAACGTTCATACTGTTTTCCAGTGTGGTTGCACCAGCTTGCATTCCCACCAACAGTGTAAGTGAGTTCCCCTTTCTCCATATCCTCCCCAACAGTTGTTGTTTACTGACTTGTTAATTTTACCCATTCTGACAGGTATGAGGTGGTATAGCATTGTGATTTTGATTTGTGTTTCCCTGATGCTGAGTGATATGGATCATTTTTTCATGTGCCTATCGGCCATAGATACAGCCACTTTTGAAAACAGTTCAGCAATTTTCTCAGAAAGTTAAACATGAAATTACCATATGACCCAGCAGTTCCACTACAACTATATAGCCAAGAGAAACAAAAACATACATCCTCAAAAGAGCTTGTACATAAATGTCCATAATAGCATTATATGCAAAATAGCCAAAAAAAAAGTGGTAACAACCCACTTATCTATTGTCCTTCAATAGATAAAAATTGGTTATGTCCCTTTAATGGAATATTATTCAGACAAAAAAAAAAAGACATGAAGTACTGATACAGGCTACAGCATGGATGAACTTTGAAAGCATGATGATAAGTAAAAAAAAACCAGACACGAAAGATCATATATTTTATGATTCTGATTTATTTGAAATGTCCACAGTAGGCAAATCTGTAGAAAAATAGGTTTGGTGGCTGCCTAGGGCTGAAAGACCAGAAGTAAAGGGAAGAATAGAGAGTAACTACTAATTGATACAAGGTTTCTTTTTGGAATGAAGACAATATTCTCAGATTAGATTTTGGTGATGGTTGTACAAATATGAGTACACTAAAAGCCATTGAATTACAAACTTTAAATTGGGACATTTTACAGTATGTGATTTATATTTCAGTAAAGCTATCTTTTAAAATGCAATGTCAGTGATCATACTGCATTAAAGATATTCTGATATACTACTAGAAATATGCAACCTTTAAAGAAGATAATTTCTTTCAAAATATAATATGCACATATGTTTTAATGTAGAAATTCCAATTCTAGACCTCTTTCCTATTTCCACATATTTGCGAAAGTTTATACAAAGATGTTTTGTCACAGATGTTGTAATAGTTAAATACAGAAATCAACCTAAATGCTCACCAGTCAGAGAGCAGTAATACCATATTATATTACAGTGCTTTCACACTCCTGTTAAAGAATGAAATTTTGTATTTTGCTTTGGAAAATATATCTACTAGAGATGCCAAAATTTTTAATTTATTTAACCAATGAAAAGAGAAAGATCTCTACAATATTGAGCCTAGTTATTTTCCTTTACATAGCGAGAGAATTTACATAATTTATATCTCAGTGTATTAATATGATGTAAGATGAGTGAGATCATAGGGACACCTGAGTGGCACAGTCAGTTAAGCATCTGACTCTTGGTTTCGGCTCAGATCATGATCTCAGGGTTATGAGATTGAGCCCCATGTCAGGTTCCATGCTCAGGGCAGAGTCTGCTTCAGACTATCCCTCTGCCCCTCCCCTCTCTGTCTCTCTCTCAAATACATAAGTAAATCTTTTTTTAAAAAATAAGATGAAATGAGATCATATTAATGGATTATCAAAGGCTTGTAAAAAATTTTTAATTTTCTGAACAAATACAATTCCCTAGAGCAAATCACAGTTTCCTGTAAAGTGTCTATTTTGTATTTACTTAAGTTTACAGTTTATAACCTTTAGTAGCTGGTTATCACACTTAAAATTTTTAAAGAAAGTGGGGCGGGGCACCTGGGTGGCTCAGTGGGTTAAAGCCTCTGCCTTTGGCTGAGGTCGTGATCTCAGGGTCCTGGGATTGAGCCCCACATCCAGCCCCACATCGGGCTCTCTGCTCAGCAGGGAGCCTGCTTCCCCTTCTCTCTCTCTGCCTGCCTCTCTGCCTGCTTGTGATCTCTGTCAAATAAATAAATAAAATCTTTAAAAAAAATTTTTTTTAAAGAAAGTATAATTGTGTTTCCAAGAGAACATTGATAAAATTAACCTTAAAGAACTTTGTCTTAGCTTCAGGTTTTTTCTGCTGTGTTCTTGAGATAACCAACTCCAAGCACACTTCCTTCTTTTTGGAAATTAACCTGATAAGTAGCTTCATCCTCTTTTATCCCCCCTCAATTTTTCTTTACCATTGAGATTTGGAAAGTCTCTGTTTATTTGTTTTTTCCTCATTTTAATCAAGCTGAATTTATAGTGTGTAATTTTTTTATGTCTGCCTAATGTGATTCCATGCAACAACTTGCTTAAATTTTAACTAATCACTGTACACTGGTATGCAAAGATCTTTAAGATATATTATTCAGTGAAAAACATACCGGTAACCCCTGGCCAGACTTATCAAAAAGAAAAGAGAAAGGACCCAAATAAATAAAATCATGAATGAAAGAGGAGAGATCACAACCAGCACCAAAGAAATACAAACAATTATAAGAACATATTATAAGTAACTATATGCCAGCAAATTTGACAATCTGAAAGAAATGGATGCATTCCTAGAGACATATAAACTACCACAACTGAACCAGGAAGAAATAGAAAACCTGAACAGACCCATAACCAGTGAGGAGATTGAAGCAGTCATCAAAAATCTCCCAACAAAAAAGAGCCCAGGGCCAGACGGCTTCCCAGGGGAATTCTACCAAACATTTAAAGAAGAATTAATTCCTATTCTCCTGAAACTGTTCCAAAAAATAGAAATGGAAGGAAAACTACCAAACTCATTTTATGAGGCCAGCATTACCTTGATCCCACAACCAGACAAAGATCCCTTCAAAAAAGAGAATGACAGACCAATATTCTTGATGAACACAGATATGAAAATTCTCACCAAAATACTAGCCTATAGGATCCAACAGTACATTAAAAGGATTATTCACCACGACCAAGTGGGATTTATCCCAGGGCTGCAAGGCTGATTCAACATCCACAAATCAATCAATATGATACAATACATTAATAAAAGAAAGAACAAGAACCATATGATACTCTCAATAGATGCTGAAAAAGCATTTGACAAAGTACAGCACCTTTCCTGATCAAAATCTTCAAAGTGTAGGGATAAAGGGTACATACCTCAATATCATCAAAGCCATCTATGAAAAACCCACACTGAATATCATCCTCAATGGAGAAAAACAGAGCTTTTCCGCTAAGGTCAGGAACATGGCATGGATGTCCATTATCACCACTGCTATTCAACATAGTACTAGAAGTCCTAGCCTCAGCAATCAGACCACAAAAAGAAGTTAAAGTCATCCAAATTGGCAAAGAAGTCAAGCTATCACTTTTTGCAGATTATATGATACTTTATGTGGAAAACTCAAAAGACTCCACTCCAAATCTGCTAGAACTCATACAGGAATTCAGTGAAGTGTCAGGATATAAAATCAATGCACAGAAATCAGTTGCATTTCTTTACACCAACAAGACAGAAGAAAGAGAAATTAAAGAGTCAATCTCATTTACAATTACCCCCAAAACCATACGATACCTAGCAATAAACCTAACCAAAGAGGCAAAGAATCTATACTCAGAAAACTATAAAGTACTCATGAAAGAAATTGAGGAAGACACAAAGAAATGGAAAAATGTTCCATGCTCCTGGATTGGAAGAACGAATATTGTGAAAATGTCTATGCTACTTAAAGCCATCTACATGTTTAATGCAATCCCTATCAAAATGCCATCCTTTTTTTTTTTTTCAAAGAAATGGAACAAATAATCCTAAAATTTATATGGAACCAGAAAAGACCTCAAATATCCAGAGGAATATTGAAAAAGAAAGCCAGAGTTGGTGGCATCACAATTCCAGACTTCAAGCTCTATTACAAAGCTGTCATCATCAAGACAGTATGGTACTGGCACAAAAACAGACACATAGATCAATGGAGCAGAATAGAGAGCCCAGAAATAGACCCTCAACTCTATGGTCAACTAATCTTTGACAAAGCAGGAAAGAATGTCCAATGGAAAAAAGACAGCCTCTTCAACAAATGGTGTTGGGAAAATTGGACAGCCCCATGCAAAAAACGGTACCATTTCCTTACACCACATACGAAAATAGACTCAAAATGGATGAAGGACCTCAATGTGGGAAAGGAATCCATCAAAATCCTTGAGAAGAACACAGGCAGCAACCTCTTCGACCTCAGCCACAGCAACTTCTTCCTATGAACATCGCCAAAGGCAAGGGAAGCAAGGGCAAAAATGAACTATTGGGACTTCATCAAGATCAAAAGCTTCTGCACAGCAAAGGAAACAGTTAACAAAACCAAAAGACAACTGACAGAATGGGAGAAGATATTTGCAAACGACATATCAGATAAAGGGCTAATATCCAAAATCTCTAAAGAGCTTAGCAAACTCAACACCCAAAGAACAAATAATCCAACCAAGAAATGGGCAGAGGACATGAACAGACATTTCTGCAAAGAAGACATCCAGATGGCCAACAGACACATGAAAAAGTGCTCCACATCACTTGGCATCAGGGAAATACAAATCAAAACCACAATGAGATACCACCTCACACCAGTCAGAATGGCTAAAATTAACAAGTCAGGAAAGGACAGATGCTGGCGAGGATGCGGAGAAAGGGGAACCCTCCTACACTGTTGGTGGGAATAGAAGCTGGAGCAGCCACCCTGGAAAACAGCATGGAGGTTTTTCAAAAAGTTGAAAATAGAGCTACCCTACGACCCAGCAATCACACTACTGGGTCTTTACCCTAAAGATACAAATGTAGTGATCCGAAGGGGCATGTGCACCCGAATGTTTATAGCAGCAATGTCCACAATAGCCAAACTATGGAAAGAACCTAGATGTCCATCAACAGATGAATGGATAAAGAAGAAGTGGTATATATAGATACACAGTGGAATACTATGCCGCCATCAAAAGGAATAAAATCTTGCCATTTGTGACGACGTAGATGGAACTAGAGGGTATTATGCTTAGAGAAGTAAGTCAATCAGAGAAAGACAATTATCATATGATGTCCCTGATATGAGGAAGTTGAGAAGCAATGTGGGAGGTTGAGGGGTAGGAAAAGAATAAATGAAATTAGGGGTAGGAAAAGAATAAATGAAATCAGATGGGATCGGGAGGGAGACAAACCATAAGAGACTCTTAATCTCACAAAACAAACTGAGGGTTGCTGGGGGTAGGGGAGTAAGGAGAGGGTGGTGGGGTTATGGACATTGGGGAAGGTATGTGCTATGGTGAGTGCTGTGAAGTGTGTAAACCTGGCGATTCACAAACCTGTACCCCTGGGGCTAATAATACATTATATGTTCATAAATAAATTAAAAATTAAAAAAAAATCCTGGTGTATATATATGCTTAGAACTATGTGGCAAGAAGGAATTGAGATAAGTGGATTGTATTTTTACTCCGTATGTACCCAGATTATTTGACATTTGTATAATGTGCATTAATTCATGAGTTTCATATATAATCTCTGATATAGCTGAATGAATTATCCCAGGAGAGCCCCATGTGACTCAAGAAGAATACACAAAAGGACTCACTTACCCTAACTATAAATGATTGAGTAGTTATTCAACCCTCTAGATTTTTCATATTTTTAATGATGATATTCCTTGACCCAAGTTAACTTTCATTTGGTGGAATTTCATGCATTAAAAAAAATGAAGTAAAACATTGAGGAAAATGAGGTATTTGGCTGCAGGAGGGGGTATTGGGAGGAAGTATAAGAGTTTATGGAAGTATGGATGAGCCAGGAGCCTCTCTCAGGATTTACCTCCCTCAATCTTTGTTTTTCCCGGCTGCTACTCTTTCTCTTATAAGCCCAGAGCTTAGCTGACATTCTAAATTCTTGTGGTAAGGTTCTTATAATGAAATTGGGGGTATGTGCATGTGTGCCCACATGTCTTTATAAAACACTTATAAAATAATTAGAATCAATACTTTCCTCTAGAAGTTAAGATAATATATTTTAGCCACCTGAAAAAGACACAACTCTGTTCACCATTCATCTAAGCAAGTTTTCATATGCTAAAAGAAAAAAACATGCAATCACGTTTTCAAGATGGCAATGAAAACTATTCAAAGGGGGCTACTACAGTGGAGTTTTGTAGGTGGAGAGAGAAATCAGGTTCAACTCCAAATACAGCAAGAAAGAGTGGAAATTTATTGCCAAGGACCAAGTTGGGTGGGAGGAGACAGGGTAGTTGAATGGAGAATTATTAAGAGAAAACATTGAGGGTGGAAGATTCTGGCTAAGCCCATCTAACAAGACTCTTGCTGGAGGCAGGCCAGGGAAATCAGACCACCTGGGGAACAGTGGAAGGTGAGGAACCCACCAAGATATTGAGTGATCAGATATAGAAGGTGGGAGATTCTGGCTAAACCAACTTGACAGGATTCTTGCTAAAATTAGCAATGCAAAGAAAGACACAGAAGTCCAAAAGTCAGGACCAGGTGAGGAAAGAGTTCCAATGAACCTGACTAAGGTGTGGTCAAGGGGAGACTCTTTGTCATGTACATAATCTGCAAAAAATGTAAGATTCCTAAAACCCTTGCGTTCCATGGTAAGCCAAGAAGAACAACACACCCTGGTTTCCTTTACCAAAACACAGAAACATCACTTTATTTTTAAGCAAAACTGAACCAAATGCCATCTAATTAGAATTGTTGGCTGCCACATATACTGAGCTATAACTACAGTTTATTGCCTTTTTTTAAGGTTTTATTTATCTATTATTTGAGAGAGAGAGAGCATGAAAGGAGAGAGGTTAGCAGGAGAGGCAGACTCCCTATCAAATAGGGAGCCCGATGTGGGACTCAATCCCAGGCCTCCAGGATCAAGACATGAGCCAAAGGCAGTTGCTTAACCAACTGAGCCACCCAGGTGCCCTCCAGTTCACTACCTTAATTTAGTGAGCCAGTGCTTCTGAAAGCTGGAATCCTTTGCAAACAAGCAGTGGGAAAAAAAAACCAAAATACAAAATAACCCTTTATTTATCACTAAAATATGTCTCTGAAGTTTTTATCTAATACGCCTAAGTGATACTCTTGCATGTAGGACTTCCTGTCCAACATCTAATCGATGCTTATTGTACAGGAAGCAAAGTCTATTCCCTAAGGAGAAATAACACATTGGCAGACCACGTGGTAGGAATCTCAAGATAAATTTATTCAATAAATAAATGATCAGCTGTCATTGGGTAGTGCATGCTGTGTAAGCAGCCCAAAAAAAAAAGGGCGCAAGAATGCACACTTCTAATATTACTAAATAACTGGCAAAAATACCGAGTCATGAGCTATACCTGGGAGAAGGGAGTTCTCTAGTGCCAAAACTGCCCCAGCGCCCCAAAAAAAGAAGTGGAAGAAAGTGAACGTATGCTGCAGTTTGTGCACATGGCCTCCTGTAAGCCTCTGCAAGGCTGTTTGTGCTGTTTATCTCCCCAGTGTCCTGGGTCACACCGGCTGGCCAGTTAGTCCTGCATGCCTGCCTTCCTCAGGCTTTCCCCTCTGTTTTCTCACTTATACCTCACAGGATGCTGCAACACTTCTCAGCTTCTTCCCTGCAGAGTAATTGAGATTAATTACAACTTCCCATCAAGATTTATGAATTTTTAAATGTGTCACCAAAATAAAATGTAATGAGTCCCCAAAGTACATGGCTAATGTTTATGAACAGCACTCATCAGAAGTATGATTGTGCCATGTAAATGGCCTATTACAACTTCTAATTGTATGCCGCACTTAAAAAAAAAAATACACTTTTCTGGAAAATTAACAGTGTACTACAAACCGTAACGACAATAAGGCCTTCTTTGCTCTACTTGAGTTGTATCTTTATTACTTCGTAATGCCCATTCTCTCACTTTGCAAGCCAAGCAGAAATTCTCTAACTGCATTAGGCATTCAGGAAATTTCAAGCAGTCCACAAAGCCTCCAGGGATGATTCCCTCCCTCCAGAGATTGGCGACTGTCTAGCAGAGAAAAATCACTGTTGACAAGCGAAAGACTTCTCTCCCCTGGAAATGCCAGGGCGTATGAAAAGAAAGATGTGCTTTCAAGGCACACGATACCCTCTCCTCCAAGATAAGGCTCCAGTAAGCATGGAGCACTACTTTCACAGGTCATATTCCTGAATGAAATGACACAGGCATTGTCACACTTCACCATGGAAAATATCATTACAAATGGTAGAGATAACATGGAAGGACAAAATGCTGAATTGTCAGAAATACTGGCTCCCTCTCCCAGGACCCCAAGTCTGTAATGAAGGAAAACCGTGAGGAATCCTTGATGGGGGAAGTAATTTGAATTGGTATGTGCAGGGGATGGTGGCTTTGGCCTAGAACAGGGAGAAGCCTAGCAGGAGAAAAACACAACAACACAGGAAATGTTGTTCTGCTTTTCTTCCCCTCTGCCACTGTCTTGAAACAAATTGTCCCCATTCCCATGCTGAAGTAAATCCAGTCCACTGATGTGCTGGACCTGGTAGAATGGCTCAATAACCAATTGTTAGATTTTGAGGAATTTTCCAAGCCAGTTTTTCAATACAGCCATTATTAAAAATTAAATTATACAAACCAACAAATAAGTTACATTAAAAAACAAAGGCAACACTCATATTCATAGCAGCATAATTCACTGTAGCCAAAAGATAGGGTGTCCATCAATAAATAATGGATAAATAAAATTTGGGATCTATACACAATGGAATACTATTCAGTCATAAAAAGGAAGTAAATTTTGACACATGCTCCAAAATTCGAGAATCATAAGGACATTATGCTGTTACAGGATTTCCTTCTTTTTTAGTGCCTGTGGTTCTTGGGCACACTGCTTTGAAGAATGCAGAGACCAGACACAGAGTGGTGGGCAGCAAAGCAAAGTTTATTGAGTGATAGTAAAGGATAGTACAAAGCTCCCAAAGAGGGAGGGGACCTGAGAGGGTTGCCACTTGGGTTTCTAAGTCTAGAGGTTTTTATGGGCTTGTTGGTGGGCTGTTGTAATCTGATTAACCCTCCCTGGGCCTGTCATCCAATCAGGTTTTGTCATCTATCTATCACATTTGAAAGGTTGGAGGGCTCCCTCGAGGTTGGTGTAAAATCCTTTTAAGAGTGGTTTCCTCTTGGTCGGGGAAGGGGAGAGTGGTCCCCTGTCCCTGCCTGCCTTTCTTCCAGTTATCCTTCATCAGTGCTAAGTGAAATAAGCCAGACTCAAAAAGACAATACTGTATGATTCCATTTATATGAGATACCCAAAGTAGTCAAATTCATAGACATAGACAATAGAATGGTGGTTGCCAGGGGTTGAGGATAGGAAGAGTGGGGAGTTATTTAGTAAGTTTAGAGTTTTCGTTTTTTGCAAGGTAAAAATTCTGGAGGTAATTACACAGCATTGTGAATGAACAATACTGAACTGCACACTGAAAAATGGTTAAGATGGTAAATGTTATGTTACATGTATTTTACCACAATTAAAAGTAAAATTTAGGGGTGACTAGGTGGTTCAGTCAGTTAAGCTTCCAACTCTTGATTTCAGCTAAGGTCGTAACCTCAGAGTTGTGAGGTCAAGTCCCTCAGGCTCCGTGCTAGACATGGAGCCTGCTTACGATTCTCTTTCCCTCTCCCGCTGCCCCTCCCAGCTCATGTTTTTTCTCTCTCTCTCTTAAAAAAATAAATAAAAAAAATTTAAAAGACATCAAAGTCAATAAAATCTCAATTTCCTGACTTTTGTAGTATATGATCGTTATATAAGTTATTACCATTGGGGGAAACTGGGAAATAGAAACACAGAACCTCCCTATTCTATTTTGCAATTCCTAGTGAGTCTATAAAAATTTAAAAATAAAAAGTTTTTTTAATAACTCAAAATTTATAATTTCCTAATTATTTTACTACAGCTCGCAGTTATCTATATTCCTGATAATATTTAGATGTATTGTAGTTGTGTGGTGGAAACATTATATAATACTGTGCTACTGCACGTCTCCTCTCAACTCCACTTTGAGATGGCAGCTTGAAATTGGCCCTGGTGGGAGTATTTATGCCATGGAAATCAGTGAACACTACAAATCAAGGCTCCCCCCAACAACCTCAGCCAGCTGTTAAGCCTTTACCAGCATCCTGGGGTCTGGGTGTCCTCAGAATTAAAATTAGATTAATTTTAACCTGAAATTGAGAGAGAGAAGTCCTGTGCACAAGAGAGGACTAACTGATAAGGGGACTAACTGACTTTGGGCAATTGCTTTGAAACTTCAGAGCTGAGGAAGTACAGCCATGGAGTGTCCTTCTATACTGTGTCTGCATAGGAGGCCTTGACAGTTATTTTTATTTGTCAGTTTGGCTGAGCTAAGGGATACCAGAGAGCTGACCAGACATTATTGCTGGGTGCATCTGTGAGCTGTTTCAGGAAGAGATTAGCATTTAAATCAGTAGCCCCAGTAAAGAAGATCCTCCTTGACAAATGTGGGTGGGTATCATTCAGTTCTTTTTGAGAATTTTCTCTCCCAGTCTCTTTCTCTCATCTGGGGCTAGGACATCCATCTTCTACCCTTGAATATCTGATGTCAGAACTCCTGTTCTCCATCCTTCAAACTCTGGAACTTAACACCAGCAGCCCCCTGGTTCTTGGGCCTTGAACTGAATTATAGAAAGAGCTTTCCTGGTTCTCCAGCTTGCATATGACAGATCATAGGACTTCTCAGCCTCCATAACCACAGTGAGTCAATTCCTATGATCAATCTCCTCATCTGTATCTAAATCTGTATATATATATCTATTTATATGTGTCTATATTCTATTGGCGCTCTTCCCTGGAAAACTCCTACAAATACAGAGGCAAAGGCAGAACACCTGACCTACAGGGTTGTTTTGAGAAGTATATGGTGATATGGTGATATGGTGTGGGTTTTTTAATTGAAGAATGACTGACATAAATAGTAGTTTAATTGAAGAATGACTGACATAAATAGTAGTTTCAAGATTACAATATAGTGGGATGCTTGGCTGGCTCAGTTGGTAAAGCATGTGACTCTTGAAATCAGGTTGTGGGGCACCTGGGTAGCTCAGTCATTGAGGGTCTGCCTTTGGCTCAAGTCATGATCCCAGAGTTTTGGGGAAATTGAGTCCCACATCTAGCTCCCTGCTTGGTGAGAAGCCTTCTTCCTCTCCCACTCCCCCTGCTTGTGTTCGCTCTCTAGTTTTGTCTCTTTCTGTCAAATAAATAAATAAAATCTTTTTTTAAAAAAATCAAGGAGTAACATCCTTTAAAAAAAAAAAAAAAGAAAAGAAATCAAGGTTTTGAGTTTGAGCCCCAAATTCAATTAGGGCGTGGATCATCCTGGGAATAAAAGGAGTACAACATAGTGATTTGACCATAGTATACATTAAGAAACGCTCACCACAATAGTTGTTGTTACTATGTATCACTGTACAAAGTTACTACATTATTATTGACTAGATTCCCTATGTGAACTTTTCATTCCTGTGCCTCATTTATTTTATAATTTGTAGCACTAATCTCCTATTTCACCCATCTCCCCACCCCCTCCCCTCTAACAACCACCAGTTTATTCTCTATATTTATCAGTCTATTTCTCTTTTTGTTGTTTGTTCATTTGTTTTTGGATTCCACACATAAATGAAGTCTTATGGTATTTGTCTTTCTTTGGCTTATTTCACTTAGCATTATACTTTCTAGATCCATCCATATTGTTGCAAATGGCAAGACTTCATGCCTTTTTTCTAACTGAGTAGTGTTCCATTGCATATATATAAAACACATTTCTTTATCCATTCATCTATCAGTGGACTACTTGATTCCACATTTTGGCAGTTATATATAATATATATATATTATATATGCAGTGAACACAGGGGTGTACATATCTCTTTGAATTAGTGTTTTCATTCTTTTGAGGTAAACACCCAGAAGTGGAATTACTGGATGGTTTGGTAGTTCTATTTTTAATTTTTTTTAAGAAACTTCATACTGGGGGCGCCTGGATGGCTCAGTGGGTTAAGCCGCTGCCTTCGGTCCTGGGATCGAGTCCCGCATAGGGCTGTCTGCTCAGCAGGGAGCCTGCTTCCCTCTCTCTCTCTGCCTGCCTCTCCATCTACTTGTGATTTCTCTCTGCCAAATAAATACATAAAATCTTTTAAAAAAAAAAAGAAAAGAAAGAAAAAGAAACTTCATACTGATTTTCATAATAACAGCACCAATTTATATTTCTGCCAACAGTGCACAGGAGTTCCTTTTTTCCACATCCTCATCATTTCTTGTTCTTGTCATTTCTTGTCTTTTTGATACTAGCCCTTTTGATGGGTGTGAGGTGAGATGTCTTTGTGGTTTTGATTTACATTCCCTGATGCTAGTGATGTTGAGCATCTTTTCATATATCTGTTGGACATCTATGTATCTTCTTTAGAAAAATGTCTATGTAGGTCCCCTGCCCATTTTTTAATCATATTTTTTGCTTTTTATGGTGTTGAATTTAATGAGTTCTTTCTGTATTTTGGATGTTAACTCCTTATTGAATATAACATTTGCAAACATCTCCCATTCAGTAGATTGCCCTTTCATTTTTATTCAGACAATCATTGCTCTTGATGGTTTCCTTCACTTTGCAAAAGCTTTTTAGTTTGATGTAGTCCCAATAGTTTTATTTTTGTTTTCATTTCCCTTGCCTGAGGAGACATATCAGGAAAAATATGGCTAAGACCAACATCCAAGAGTTTACTATCTATGTTTTCTTCAGGAGTTTTTATAGTTTCAGGTCTTATATTTAAATGTTTAATTCCTTTTTAGTTTATTTTTGTATGTGGTGCATGAAAGTGTCCAGTCTCATTCTTTTGCATGTAGCTGTGAATTTGGGTTTTCTTGACAGTGGATTTCTCCAGCTTGGGGCTCTCTGCCCAAGGACTCGGGCACTCCCTGTCTCCTGAGTGGAGCTGAAGCAGAATGGAGTCTGGCTTTCCCCCATCTCCTGCTCTGGGGTAGAGACATCTCCTTTCCTAAATTTGTGGCTATGATAGGGTGTGTGGACACTTTGAACTTTTTAAAATGAGAGACCCAGGAAAAACATGGCTCTGAACAGGTATTATTTCTTAAATTCTAAAGAAAACATACTCCTTACATGACAGCCAGCTGAAACCAAGGCTATAGAAGGAACCCCACCCCCACTCAAGCATCTAGTCCCTGGCTAAAACCACATGAAAAAGAAATTTGAGAGAGGGTGAGTCTGGGGCCTGAAAAATGTTTAACTTCAGGCTTTTAGCTCAAAAGAACAAGAAATTTTGACTTGGGATTTTAATTCCTTTGTACCTAGTTATCTCTGGTCCACAAAATTTTCAGAAAGATTTTATCTTCAGTCTTTGATTTTTTTTTCTGGGAATTTGATAACAAGAAAAGATTCACATTTGATGAAATTCCATATTTTCAGTTTTTATTTATTTATTTTATTTATTTGTTATATATTGATATATTCATTCAGTCTCATGTGGAACCTCTGATATACTCTGTTGGGCATTGTGACTGTACATTGTTCAGAATGGAACGTGGGAAATTAGTTTTCAGCCTTTGAAATGCAGTATCTTTAGTATTGACTCTGAAGTGTACTTTCTCACCCATTTCCTAGCCTTCTTGAGTCAAAATCTAAATTCTCACCAACAGTCCCAGATTGATGCCCAGAAGAGAAGTGGATGTTTTGGGAGGAGCCGTTTCATGAGGGGTACTAGACAGAATAGCCAGTGGTTAACCACAGGCTTAGCAGTTAAATAAATGGATTAAAAGAACAAAGACCTGGGCAATGTAGGAATGGAATTCCTTTCTTCTACTTCTGGCTTCCTTGAGGAGGTCTTTTACCTGAGCACCCTCTCTCTTTTTCTCCGCTCCATCCCAAGAGGGTGGGGTGATTTATTGGCAAATCTCTGAGGAATAACCACTAATGCAAATTCTCTGCTGTTCTTCCTCTTAGAAGGCAGCTGCCCTCAAGGAGCTCATATCCCCTGCTACTCCCCCAGTTCCTTTTTTTTTTTTTCTCCCCCAGTTCCTTTAGCCTAGGTTAAATCCCAGGTTAAATCTGTTCAACTGTGAGATGAGTATTAGTAAGAACACATGGCTACAGACTTAGGGCCTTATCTTCCAGCCTCATCTCTACCAATAGTAAGGTGTAAATATAATGCTGACTTCTATCTTTACTCTTTGTTTTATTTTCTCAGTTTGTCCATAACAGAAGTAAGGAAAAGAGGTACTATTTATTGGGGGTCTTTCTGGGGGGACTCCAACAGAGGGTAATTAATATTTTCCAAAGAGAAATGCCACTCATTACAATTCTGGAAGAGTAAATAGCAAAACCCTTTTTTATTTTATTTTAATTCCACTCTAGTTAAAATACGCTAACTAATTACTTGCAGACATACAATTAAGTTATTCAACAATTCTGTACATTACTCAATGCTCATCGTGATAAGTGTACTCTTAAATAAAACCTTTTACAGATTCCTAAACATACCAAATAGCTGAATCTTGAAGACATGTGATATCTCCGTATTATGAAGAATTATATCCTCCCTTTAGCAAACATGAACATCTTCTGATATCCATCTTTTCCTGAACCACTTACAGCCACTTCAATGGAATAAAAATAGTGTAAACTGAAAAATATATGCTATATTCTGAATTTACCAATTATTTCCATCAGAAAGAGAATTCATGCCTTTGTTTCTGCCTAACAATAGTTAATAGCAAACAAATAATTGAATGAGACATTTCCTGAATTCTGAAAGGATAATTAGTGCAACTCATTTTATTACAGCAGATACTAAAACAAAACAAAACAGAGCATTTAAAAAATCCAAGAAAGACCTCTTGAAATAGAACCCAATTAAGTTTCTTTAATAACAAAAATGTTTTATTGAAGGGCAAAATGCAGTCTTAGCAAAGCTTAATGCTCTCCTGAACCCATCCTGTACTATGTAGCCAAATATAAGTGTCTAATGTGATATGACAAAAATAAAATTTAAAAAGGATAAACTGTTGCTCTCAAGAATAGGATTCTTATCATTCTTCTAGCTAGTGATGGCCTTTGGGCTCTATTATTTTCGGGAATTGTTGATGCTATTCACAGCAAGATGGATATATCAAAAAAAAAAAAAGAATAGTGACAAAATACATTTTGTAACATGCCGTCAAAAATACTGGAAGGAGGGTGCCTGGCTGCTTGGTCAGTGGAGCATATGACTCTTGATCTTGAGGTTGTAAATTTGAGCCCCATGTTGGGTGTAGAGATTACTTAAAAATAAAAGTTTAAAAAAAATACTAGGAGGAATTCTGAATCATTTATCAATTATGTCTTTTTTTTTTCTTTAAGATTTTTAAATTGATTTTATTTTAGGGAGAGAGAGAAGGGGGGAGTGAGGGGCAGAGGGAAAGGGAGAGAATCTCAAGGAGTACCACCCCATCCTACCCCTCCCTACTGAACAGAGAGCCTGATGCAGGACTCGATCTCATAACCCTGAGATCATGACCTGAGCCAAAACCAAGAGTCAGACGCTTAACTGACCACCGAGGTGCCCCTAAATTACTCCTGTTTTAAAGTGGCACATTCAGAGCAAGAATGAAGATAAAGGAGGAGATTACTATAGACCTCAGTTGCCTTTACCGTGGTTCCAAAGTACTTTTTGTCATTAGAAATCATTTTATTTTTGTTGAAAAATAAGAATTCTAACTGGCTTCTTTCTAGGAAGTGACACGCTTATTCAAAAATTCATGTGGACCTATGGATCAAAAAAGAAATCTCAAGAAAATTTTGAAAAATTTATGAACTAAGTGAAAATATAACATAATTTGTGGGATACAGCAAAAACAATGCTTAGAGGGGAAATTTATAGCATTGAATGTATGTCATAGAAGAGAAAAACCTAAAATCATTAATTTAAGCTTCAATCTAAAACTGGAAAAAAGAAGAGCAAATTGAATTTGATGTAAGCAGAAAGAAAGAAATAATAAAAATTAGAGAAGAAATTAATAAAATTAACTTCTCCACTGAAAACTGAAAATCAATGAAATGAAAAGCTGATTTTTTTTAAAGATTTTATTTATTTATTTGACAGAGAGAAATCACAAGTAGACGGAGAGGCAGGCAGAGAGAGAGAGAGGGAAGCAGGCTCCCTGCTGAGCAGAGAGCCCGATACGGGACTCGATCCCAGGACCCTGAGATCATGACCTGAGCCGAAGGCAGTGGCTTAACCCACTGAGCCACCCAGGTGCCCGAAAAGCTGATTTTTTTAAAAAGATCACTAAAACCAAATAGCTTCTATCCAAGCTATCCAAGAAAAAGAGAAGACACAAGTTACTAATATCAAAAATGAAAGAGGGAACATCACTAAAGAGCCCATGAATATCAAAAGTATTACAAAGGAATACTATCTCTGAACAACTCTCTGCTCACAAATTTGATAACCTAGATGAAATGGACCAATTCTTTCAAAGAAACAATCTGCCAGAACTCACACTAAAAGAAATAGACAATCTGAAGAGGCCTACATACATTAAAGAAATTTAATTAATAATTAGTAACCTTTTGAAAGAAAAAGCACCAGACCTGATGGGTTTGTTGGTGAATACTACCAAACATTTAAGGAAGAAATTTTATCACACTCTGCAGTATCTTTCAGAAGACAAGGCAGAGGGGATTCTTCCTAACTCGTTCTGTGAGGCCAGCATTGCTCTAAAACCAAAACCAGACAAAGACATTACGAAGTAAAAAAAAAAAAAAAAAAAAAAAAATTACAGACCAGTATCTCTGGTGAAGAGATACAGAAATCCCCAACAAATTATTAACAAATTGATTCTACCAATGTACAAAAAGAATTATACACCATGACCAAGTGGGAATTATCCCAGATCTGCAGAAGTAGTTCAACATTTGAAAATCATTTAATGTGATTATGTCAACAAGCTAAAAAATAAAAGAAAGACATAATATTAATAGATGCAGAAAAAGTATCTGACAAAATCTAACACTCATTTGTTTGTTTTTATTGTACTATGTTAGTCACCACAAAATACATCATTAGTTTTTTTTTTAAGATTTTATTTATTTATTTGACAGAGAGAAAGATCACAAGGAGGCAGAGAGGCAGTCGGAAAGAGAGGGGGAAGCAGGCTCCCCTCTGAACAGACAGCCTGATTTGGGGCATGACCCCAGCACCCTGAGATCATGACCTGAGCTGAAGGCAGAGGCTTTAACCCACTGAGCCACCCAGGCACCCCACATCATTAGTCTTTGATGCAGTGTTCCAAGATTTGTTGGAACACCCAAAACAACACCCAATGCTCCATGCAATATGTGCCCTCCTTAATACCCACCATCTCTCCACCCATCCCGCAACCTCTTCCCTTCCAAAACCTTCAGTTTGTTTCTTGGAGTCCACAGTCTCTCACGGTTCATCTCCCCTTCCAATTTCCCCCAACTCACTTTTCCTTTCCTTCTCCTAATGTCCTCCATGTTATTCCTTATGTTCTACAAGTAAGTGAAACCATATGATAATTGACTTTCTCTAACTGACTTATTTCACTCAGCATAATCTCCAGTACCATCCATGTTGATGCCAAAGGTTGGATATTCTTCCTTTCTAATGGCTGAGTAATATTCCATTGAATATATACCACATCTTCTTTATCCATTTGCCTGTTGAGGAGCATCTCAGCTCTTTCCACAGTTTGGCTATTGTAACCATTGATGCTGTGAACACTGGGGTACATATGGGCCTTCTTTTCACTCCATCTGTATCTTTGGAGTAAACACCCAGTAGTGCAATTGCCAGGCCATAGGGTAGCTCTGTTTTTAATTTTTTTGAGGAATCTCCACATTGTTTTTGCAGAATGGCTGCACCAACTTGCATTCCCACCAACAGTGTAAGAGGATTCCCCTTTCTCTACTTTCTCTCCAACATTTGTTGTTTCCTGACTGGTTAATCTTTGCCGTTATAACTGGTGTAAGGTGGTATCTCAAATGTGGTTTTAATTTTAATTTCCCTGATGGCTAATGATGACGAAAATCTTTTTCACGTGTCTCTTAGCAGTTTGTATGTCTTCATTGGAGGAGTGTCTGTTCATGTCTTCTGCCCATTTTTTGATAGGATTATTTCTTTTTTGGGCACTGAGTTTGAGAAGTTCTTTATAGATCTTGGATATCAGCCTTTTGTCTGTAGCATCATTTGCAAGTATCTTCTCCCATTCCGTGGGTTGCCTCTTTGTTTTGTTGACTTTTTCCTTTGCTGTGAAGAACATTTTTGTCTCGATGAAGTCCCAAAAGTTCATTTTCACTTTTGTTTCTTTTGTCTTTGAAGACATGTTTTGAAAGAAGTTGCTGTGGCCAATGTCAAAGAGGTTACTGCCTATGTTAATCTCTAAGATTTTGATGGATTCCTGTCTCACATTGAGGTCTTTCATCTATTTTGAGTTTATCTTTTTGTATGGTATAAAATAATGGCCAAGTTTCATTCTTTTATACATAGCTGTCCAATCTTCCTGGCACCATTTTTTGAAGAGACTGTCTTTTTTCCACTGGATATTTTTTCCTGCTTTGTAGAAGATTATTTGGCCATAGAGTTGAAAGTCCATATCTGGGCTCTCTACTCTATTCCACTGGTCTATATGTCTGTTTTTGTGCTAGTACTATGCTGTCTTGGTGATCACAGCTTTGTAATAAAGCTTACAATCAAGCAATGTGATGCCCCCAGCTTTGTTTTTCCTTTTCAGCATTTCTTTACCAATTTGGGGTATTTTCTGGTTCCATACAAATTTTAGGATTGTTTGTTCCAGAACTTTGAAAAATGCTGCTTGTATTATGATTGGGATGGCAATGAAAGTATAGATTGCTCAGGGCAACATAGATATTTTAACAATTTTTATTCTTCTGATCCATGAGCAAGGAATATTTTTCCATCTTTTTGTCTTCTTCAATTTCTTTCATGAGTGTTCTGTAGTTCCTTGAGTATAGATTCTTTATGTCTTTGGTCAGGTTTATTCCAAGGCATCTTATGGTTTTTGGTGCTATTATAAATGGAATTGATTCTCTAATTGCCCTTTCTACAGTTTTTTGTTAATGTATAAGAAAGCAACTGATTTCTGTGCATTGATTTTCTATCCTGCCACATTACTGAATTGCTGTATGAGTTCTAGTAATTTGGGGATGGAGTCTTTTGGGTTTTCCACATAAAGTATCATGTCATTTGTGAACAGAGGAAGTTTGACTTCTTCTTTGCCAATTTGAATACCTCTTATTTCTTTTGTTGTCTGATTGCTGTTGCTAAGACACCTAGTACTATGTTGAAAAACAGTGGCAAGAGTGGGCATCCTTGTTGTGTTCCTGATCTCAATGGGAAGGCTCTCAGCTTTTCTCCATTGAGAATGATGTTTGCTGTGGGTTTTTCATGGATGAATTTTATGAAGTTGAGGAACGTTCCCTCTATCCCTATTTGAAGAGTTTTAATCAGGAAAGGAAGGTGTATTTTGTCAAATTCTTGCTTTGCATCAATTGAGAGGACCATGTGGCTCATTGATTTGTTCTGTCACACTGATTGATTTGTGAATGTTGAACCACCCTTGCATCCCAGGTATAAATCCTGTCAGGTCATGGTGGATAATGTTTTTAATGTACTATTGGATCCTATTAGCTAGGATCTTATTGAGAATTTTAGTATCAATAGTCATCAGGGATATTGGTCTGAAATTCTCCTTTTTGATGGGGTCTGTGCCTGGTTTGGGGATCAAGGTAGTGCTGGCTTAATAGAAAGAGTCTGGAAGTTTTCCTTCTGTTTCTTTCTTTTTTTTTTTTTTTTTAAACAACTTCAGGACAATAGTATTATTTCTTCTTTGAATGTTTGGCAGAGATCCACAGGGACTCCATCAGCTTCCTGGACTCTTGTTTTTTGGGAGGTTTTTGGTCACTGCTTCAATCTCGTTACTAAATATTGATCTATTCAGGTTGTCAATTTTTTCCTGTTTCAGTCTTGGAAGTTTATAGGTTTCCAGGAATGCATCCATTTCTTCTTCTAGGTTGCTTAACTTATTGGCATATAGCTGTTGACAATAATTTCTGATGATTGTTTCTATTTTCTTGGTGTTAGTCGCTAACATTCATTTATGATAAAAGTTCTCAGCAAACTTGGAATAGAGGGGAACTTCCTCAACTTGATAAAGAATATCTACAAAAATCTACACCTACTTAAGCACAAGAAACTAGACACTTTCCTGCTAAGATCAAAAACAAGGTAAGTATGTCCCCTCTCACCACTCCTTTTCAGCACCATACTAGAAGTCCTATTTAATACAATAAGACAAGAAAAAGAAATGAGAGGTATACAGATTAGGAAGGAAGAAATAAAACTGTCTTTATTTACAGATGACATGATTTTCCATGTGAAAATGTAGAACGAATAAAAAAAATCAAAAGCTCCCAGAACTAAAGCTTTTAAAACAAGGTTGTGGGATACAGAAGCCAGTCACTTTCCCGTATACCATCAATGAACAAGTGGAAATTTTAATTAAAAAAAAATACATTAGTACATTAGTATCCCTAAAAATGAAATACCTAGGTGTAAATTTAATATGTGTATATACTATCTATGTGAGGAAAACTACAAAACTCTGATGAAGGAATCAAAGAAGAACCAAATTAATGGAGACACTTTCCATATTCATGAACAGGAAAACCCAGTATCATCAACATGTCCATTCTTTCTAGTTTGATCTAAGTATTCATTGCAACCCCAATCAAAATCCCAACATACATTCAGTTTTTACAAAAAATATTTGTAAAAGATGTACCTAATAAAGGACTTTTATACAAAATATAAAAATAACTCTTCAAAATCAGGAATAAGAAAACATATAAACATTGACAAGAGACCTGAAAAGGTCTAAAAAGAAGATATACATATGAGAAATAAGCATATAAAAATTCTCAGTATCATATGTCATTAGGAAATAGCAAATTAAAACAACAATAAGATATAACTACACACCTGTTAGAATACCCAAAATGCAAAACCTTGACACATACCAAATGCTGGCAAGAATGTGGAGCAACAGGAACTCTCCCTCGTTGTTGATGGGCATGTAGAATGATACAGCTACTTTGGAAAACAGTTTGGCAGTTTTTTATAAAACTAAATATACTTTCACTATAAGATGCAGCAATTGTGCTTCTTAGTCTTTATCCAAAGGAGTTGAAAACTTGCGTGCGTGCGCGCACACGCGCACACACATAAACCACCTGCACATAGGTGTTTATGGCATTTTTATCCTTAATTGTCAAAATTTGGAAGAAACCAAGATGTACTTCTGTATGTAAATGAATGAATAAACTGTTTCATCAGACAATGGAATATTATTCAGCACTAAAAGAATTGAGCTATATGGGGCGTTGGGGGGGCTCAGTAGGTTAAGCCACTGCCTTCAGCTCAGGCCCTGATCCCAAAATCCCAGGATCGAGTCCCGCATCAGGCTCCCAGCTCCACAGGGAGTCTGCTTCTCCCTCTGACCTTCTCCCCTCTCATGCTCTCTCTCTCTCTAACAAATAAGTAAATAAAATCTTTAAAAAATAATAATAATTGATGTATAAATGCATGAAAAGATATGGAGAAACCCTAAAACACATTACTAAGAGAAAAAGCCAATCTAAAAAGGCTATAAATTTTTTTTTTTAAAGATTTTATTTATTTATTTGAGAGAGACAGTGAGAGAGAGCATGAGCGAGGAGAAGGTCAGAGAGCGAAGCAGACTCCCCATGGAGCTGGGAGCCTGATGTGGGACTCGATCCCGGGACTCCAGGATCACGCCCTGAGCCGAAGGCAGTCGTCCAACCAACTGCGCCACCCAGGCGTCCCTAAAAAGGCTATAAATTGAGTGATTCCAACTATATGACATTTTGGAATAAGGCAAAATTATGAAGACCATAAAAAGATCAATGGTTAGTGGGGAAGGATAGATGAAAAGTCAGAGCACAGAGGATTTTTAAGGTAGTAAAAATATTCTTAATGGTACTATAATGATAGATGTCATTATACATTTTTTCAAATTGATAGAATGTACAACACCAACAATGTGCCCTAATGTAAACAATGACTTTATATGGTAATGGTGTGTTAATGTGGGTTCACTGATTGTAACATATGTATATACTACTCTGGTTCAGGATGTTGATAGTAGGGGCAGGAGATAATATAGAAACTCCTAAACTTTTTCTTCAGTGTTTTTATGAAATTAGAACTGCTCTAAAACATACAGTCTTTTTTTTCTTTCTTTTTTTTTTTTTTAAGTTGTCTCCATACCCAGCCTGGAGCCCAGTGCAGGGCTTGAACTCAGGAACCTGAGATCAAGACCTGAGCTGAGATCAAGAGTCAGACACTTAACTGACTGAGCCACCCAGCTGCCCCATTAAGTCTCTTTTCAAAAATCATATACAAGGGTCTAATAAAAGTCAAAATGAAATTGAGAAAGAACACTGGGGTGTCAACTACACTTTAATCTAAAAAACAAAGACAAAAAAAAAAACAAAACAAAAAGACTGAAGGAATCACACTTCCACTTTCAAACCTTACTACATAGCTACAGTAGGGGTGCCTGGGTGGCTTAGTCAGTTAAATGTCTGCCTTTGACTTTTGTCATGATCCCAGGGTCCTGGGGTCAAGCCACATGTCAGACTCCCTGCTCAGTGGGAAGACTATTTCTCCTTTCCCTCTGCCTCTCCTGCCAGCTCAGGCTCTCTCTCTCACTCACTCTCAAATAAATACTATCTTTTTTTTAAGAAAGCTACAGTAATCAAGACAGTCTGGTACTGGTGTAAGGATAAATACATAGATCAGTGGAGTAGAATTGAAAGCCCAGAAACAAATCCTCATATTTAGAGTTAGTTGATTTTTTAATGAGGATGCCAAGACAATTAAATGGGAAAATAGTCATTTAACAAATGGTAGTAGGACAACTAGATAGCCATAGGCAAAACAACGAAGTTGGACAATGTGAAGTGCAAAAACTTAAAATGGACTAAAGACCTGACTATAAGAGCTAAAGCTATAAAACTCAGAAGAAAACATAGGTGTAAAATGTTGTGGCCTTGATTAAGCAATGATTTTTTAAAGATTTTATTTTTATTTATTTGACAGAGAGAGATCACAAGTAGGCAGAGAGGCAGGCAGAGAGAGAGAGAGAGGAGGAAGCAGGCTCCCTGCTGAGCAGAGAGCCCGATGCGGGACTCGATCCCAGGACCCTGAGATCATGACCTGAGTCGAAGGCAGGGGCTTAACCCACTGAGCCACCCAGGCGCCCCAAGCAATGATTTTTTAGAGATGACACCATGAATACCAGTAGCAGGGGATAAGTAAATTGGACATTATCAAAATTTAAAATTTGTGTGTTTAAAAAAAAAGCTAGGGCAGTAATACTTACATCAAACAAAATGGACTTTATTTTTTTTTTTAAAGATTTTATTTATTTATTTGACAGACAGAGATCACAAGTAGGCAGAGAGGCAGGCAGAGAGAGAGGGGGAAGCAGGCTCCCGGCTGAGCAGAGAGCCCGATGCGGGCCTCGATCCCAGGACCCTGAGATCATGACCTGAGCCGAAGGCAGTGGCTTAACCCACTGAGCCACCCAGGCGCCCCCAAAATGGACTTTAAAACAAAGACTGCAACAAGAGACAAAGAGTGCATTACATAATGATAAAGGAATAATGCAACAAAAAGATTTAATAATCTTAAATAAGCACTGAACACTGGATCACCTAAATACAAAATATTAATAGACATAAAGAGAGAAAATGATGGCAATACAAATAATAAGGGACTTTAACATTCTACTTATGTCAATGGGTAGATTATCTAGATAGAAAATCAATAAAGAAGCAATGTCTTTGAATGGCACATTGGACCAGATGGACATGATAGTCACATACAGAACATTCCATCCAAAAACATCAGAATGTGCATTCTTTTCAAGTGTACATGGAACATTCTCCAGAATAAGTCACATATTAGGCCATAAAGCAAGCATTATTAAATTTAAGAAGATTAAAACCATATTAAGCATCTTTTTCAATCACAAAGTATGAAAGTAGAAATAAATCATAAGAAAAAAAACTGGAATAAACAAAAAACTGAACAACAGGATACTAAGCAACCAGTGGGTCAATGAAGCAATCAAAGAAAAAAATACATGGAGACAAATGAAAATAAAAACATAGTGGTCTAAAAGTCTTTGGGACACAGCAAAGTAGTTCTAAGAGGGCATTATGTAACAATACAGGCCTTCCTCAAGAAACAAGAAAAAGACCAAATAAACAATCTAATCTTACACCTAAAGGAAATAGAAAAAGAAGAACAAAACCCATGGTAAGGAAAAGAAAGGAAATAGTAATGATCAACAGATAATCAGGATAATCATCAGTCATCACAAAAATGCAAATCAAAACCACAAGATACCACTTCATACCCCCTAGGATGACTATAATAAAAGAGGCACTGTTGGTCTAGATGTAGAGAAACTGGAGTCCTCACATGCTGCTGATGGAATTGGAAAATGGGTCAGTTCCAACTTTGGCAGATTTTCAAAAGGTTACATGTAGACTAATCATGTGACCAAATGAGTAACATATAAGCAATTCCATTCATGTTCAGAGTCCTTGGGTAAATGCCTAGTAGAAGTAAAACCTATATCCACACAAAAACTGTCCGCAGATCCTAAGGTAACATTATTCATAAGAGCCAGATGTGGAAACAATGCAAATATCCATCAACTGATGAATGGAAAAACAAAATGTGGCATATAAAAAGGAATGAAGTATTGGTACATGCTACAGTGTGGATGCTAAATTAAAGAAGTCAGTCACGAAAGACCAAATGATTGGTCTGTATGATTGTATTTTTATAAAATGTCCAGAATAGGCAACTCCATAAAGACAGAAAATAGTGATTGTCCAGGCCTGGGGTCAGTGGGTTTAGGGGGAAATGGAACATGACTGCTAATGGGTACATTGAGGAGATCCTTACACGAAACTTTTTTTAATATTTTTTCCTAACTTTGTATCTTTTTTTAAATTTTTAAATTTTTTAAATAAACTTATAATGTATTATTAGCCCCAGGGGTACAGGTCTGTGAATCACCAGGTTTACACACTTCACAACAATCACCATAGCACATACACTCCCCAATGTCCATAACCTCACCACCCTCTCCCTACACCCCTCCCCACAGCCACCCTCAGTTTGTTTTGTGAGATTAAGAGTCTCTTATGGTTTGTCTCCCTCCCGATCCCATCTTGTTTCATTTATTCTTTTCCTACCCCTCAGAGCCCCCCGTGTTGCTTCTCGACTTCCTCATATCAGGGAGATCATATGATAGTTGTCTTTCTCTGATTGACTTATTTTGCTAAGCATAATACCCTCTAGTTCCATCCATGTCATCACAAATGGCAAATTTCATTCCTTTTGATGGCTGCATAGTATTCCATTGTGTGTATATATACCACCTCTTCTTTATCCATTCATCTGTTGATGGACATCTAGGCTCTATCCATAGTTTGGCTATTGTGGACGTTGCTGCTATAAACATTCGGGTGCACATGCCCCTTCGGATCACTACATTTATATCTTTAGGGTAAAGACCCAGTAGTGCGATTGCTGGGTCGTAGGGTAGCTCTATTTTCAACTTTTTGAAAAACCTCCATGCTGTTTTCCAGGGTGGCTGCTCCAGCTTCTATTCCCACCAACAGTGTAGGAGGGTTCCCCTTTCTCCGCATCCTCGCCAGCATCTGTCCTTTCCTGACTTGTTAATTTTAGCCATTCTGACTGGTGTGAGGTGGTATCTCATTGTGGTTTTGATTTGTATTTCCCTGATGCCAAGTGATGTGGAGCACTTTTTCATGTGTCTGTTGGCCATCTGGATGTCTTCTTTGCAGAAATGTCTGTTCATGTCCTCTGCCCATTTCTTGGTTGGATTATTTGTTCTTTGGGTGTTGAGTTTGCTAAGCTCTTTAGAGATTTTGGATATTAGCCCTTTATCTGATATGTCGTTTGCAAATATCTTCTCCCATTCTGTCAGTTGTCTTTTGGTTAACTGTTTCCTTTGCTGTGCAGAAGCTTTTGATCTTGATGAAGTCCCAATAGTTAATTTTGCCCTTGCTTCCCTTGCCTTTGGCGATGTTCATAGGAAGAAGTTGCTGTGGCTGAGGTCGAAGAGGTTGCTGCCTGTGTTCTTCTCAAGGGTTTTGATGGATTCCTTTCCCATGTTGAGGTCCTTCATCCATTTTGAGTCTATTTTCGTGTGTGGTGTAAGGAAATGGTACCGTTTTTTGCATGGGGCTGTCCAATTTTCCCAACACCATTTGTTGAAGAGGCTGTCTTTTTTCCATTGGACATTCTTTCCTGCTTTGTCAAAGATTAGTTGACCATAGAGTTGAGGGTCTATTTCTGGGCTCTCTATTCTGCTCCATTGATCTATGTGTCTGTTTTTGTGCCAGTACCATACTGTCTTGATGATGACAGCTTTGTAATAGAGCTTGAAGTCTGGAATTGTGATGCCACCAACTTTGGCTTTCTTTTTCAATATTCCTCTGGATATTTGAGGTCTTTTCTGGTTCCATATAAATTTTACGATTATTTGTTCCATTTCTTTAAAAAAAAAAAAGATGGCATTTTGATAGGGATTGCATTAAATGTGTAGATTGCGTTAGGTAGCATAGACATTTCACAATATTTGTTCTTCCAGTCCAGGAGCATGGAACGTTTTTCCATTTCTTTTTTTTTTTTTTTTAAGATTTTATTTATTTATTTGACAGACAGAGATCACAAGGAGGCAGAGAGGCAGGCAGAGAGAGAGGAGGAAGCAGGCTCCCCGCTGAGCAGAGAGCCCGATGCGGGGCTCGATCCGAGGACCCTGAGATCATGACCTGAGCCGAAGGCAGAGGCTTTAACCCACTGAGCCACCCAGGCGCCCCCGTTTTTCCATTTCTTTGTGTCTTCCTCAATTTCTTTCATGAGTACTTTATAGTTTTTTTAGTATAGATTCTTTGCCTCTTTGGTTAGGTTTATTCCTAGGTACCTTATGGTTTTGGGTGCAATTGTAAATGGGACGAACTCCTTAATTTCTCTTTCTTCTGTCTTGTTGGTGTAAAGAAATGCAAATTAAAAATTAAAAAAAGAAAACAAACAGAAAAAATATAAAAAAGAAAAAAAATATATATATATTAGACTGGTGACTAGAACTAGGTCACCCACTTAATTTTGGGAGTTTTTTGGTCTCTTAGAAGAAACTACCTCCAAAAATTTTAAAGAATGAAAAACATATATAAGGGTAAACACAAAGAAGGGATGGAATATGCCTATAAAGATGAAAAAAAATTTTTTTTTAATTTCTGAAAAAGGAGTTGATAAAGTAAGTTGGTTGGGAAAATAAAGAAAAAAAAAGTGGAGAGAATTTCCTTGGGCTGGAGACTAGAACAAGCCTGGAGCTAGATTTAGGGAATATTTTGATCTATTAGAAGAAGTTGTACCCTAAATTTTTTAGAAGAAAAAACCCTATGTCTTACACGTCACTTTATCCCTCAATACTTTAGCATGCATCTCCTAAGAACAAGGATATTCTCCTATAAAACGACAACTCAGTTACCCACCTCAGGAAGTTAACGATTCAATAATATCACTTAATATACAGTCTTTATTCAAAAAAATAATATACAGTTTATATTCAAATCTCCTAATTGTTCCAAGAATGTCTTTTATGGCTTTTTTTTTAAGATTTTATTTATTTACTTGACAGAGATCACAAGTAGGCAGAGACTCAGGCAGAGAGAGAGGGAGAAGCAAGATCCCTTCAGAGTAGAGAGCCTGATGTGGGGCTCGATCCCAGGACCCCAGGACCATGACCTGAGACAAAGGCAGAGGCTTTAACCCACTGAGCCACCCAGGTACCTCTATAGCTGTGTGTTTTGTTTTGTTTTTAAGATTTTATTTATTTATTTATTTGACAGAGAGAGACACAGGAAAAAAGGGAACACAGTCAGCGAGAGTGGGAGTAGAAGTGGGAGAGGAGCATGATTGTTTTTCATTTCATCATTTCTCTTACATTTATTAGTTGGCACTTATACTTTTAAAAAGCATTGTCTCATATCATTGTAGATTCACACATTTCTCTATATTCTACCTGGAACCCATTCAGTCTAATTCCTGCGTCCTTTTGACATGTCCTCCTCAGTCCTTGAGCACTCCCACTGCCCACCATGCAGGAACAAGATATCGCATGCCCACCTTGGGCTTCCCCTTCCCCACACCTGGAATCAGCCATTTTCTTCAAGAAACTTTTTAGTTAGACATGCTAGTTAAAGGCCGAAATGTGGGCATTGTGTTGTATTACTGTCACAAGGCCTGATGGATGAAACTAAGCTTATCCCTGTCAGTAGTAGAAAGTATTCATTTTGCCTGGCAGTTTCTTTTTCTACAGTTCTCAGAATGAACCCAAATGTACCATCTAGGGTCTCTTGGGATCTTCTGATATAATTGCAGAGAAAGAAATGCACAAGGTGTTTGAAGTTTAGGAAAGAGAGTTTCCTTTTCTTTTTAAAGAGTAAGGCACAGAAATAGCTGCAGTATATAAGAGAAATAATTGAGAAGTTTCTTTAAGCAACCAATACATTTTACACAAGAGGAGAGGCTGCTTCAGCTGACAAGAAAGGCTCAGTAGGTTGGGAATTTGGGATGCTCTGAGTCAGCCAGAATGTCCAATTATAGCTCATTCCAAGTATTCAGATACCATTCTTTGCTTATAGATATTATAACTTCCTCAAAAGAGGCTAGACAAAGATATAAATTAAAGTAACAAAATTCAGAAACCTTAAGAATCAAATGTTGTTTGGCTTATAACTGTTTCACTTCTTCAGCTGCAAGAGCTTATATCTTAAAGAAACAAATCTCTCACAAATTTTATAACAGTCATAGAAAGCCCTTGGGTTTCAATAGATAACTTGAACTAATAATTTAGAAATCTTAGCTTGGGGTGCCTGGGTGGCTCAGTAGGTTGACTGTCTTACTGTTGGTTTTAGTTTGGGTTATGATGTCAGGGTCCTGGCATGGAGCCCCGTATCAGGCTCCCTGCTCAGTGGGGAGTCTGCATGAATTCTCTCTCTTCCTCTCCCCTCTCTGTGCCCCCCACACATGCGTTCTTTCTCTATAAAACTTTCATACATGCGTTCTTTCTCTATAAAACTTTAAAAATAAGTCTTAGTTTGTCAAAAAAATAGGAATAAGAGACAAACCATAAGAGACTCTTAATCTCACAAAACAAAGTGAGGGTTGCTGGGGGGAAGGGAGGAGGGAGAGGGTGGTTGGGTGATGGACATTGGGGAGGGTGTGTGATATGGTGAGTGCTGTGAAGTGTGTAAGCCTAATGATTCACAGACCTGTACTCCTGAGGCTAATAATACATTATATGTTAATTTTTAAATTTTTTTAAATTAAGAGAAAGAGAAGAAATCTTACTTTGTCATCCATTTTTTAAGATGCTCAGCAATTAGAAATAATCACAACACCTCCATTACCCTTGAATTCTGCCTGTCCTTCATACTGCCCTATGGCTATAGCAGCTAGAAACCCAAAGCCTTTCCTTCAATTGGCATATCAGTACAAGTGATCTATGGAATGATTTAATTAGCTACCTTGCTACTATTTACCATGGGCTTTGAAAATCTAGTTCCTTAATACTCACTGGATTCACCTTGCCTTCATCCCAAACAAGGCCCAACAACTAATCTCAGCTCTCCACCACTCCACCTCACTTTCCCTGAGAATCTATTGTCTATAACCATTCCTAGTAAAAAATTTCTCTAGCCGTTCATTTCTTGAAACACAGATTAACTGGGAAAATAGCAGGAATAAAGAAACTATGCAGATGATACCACACTCAAAAATAGAATCAGAGAGCTAGTCTAGTAAGACACCGTTACTCATCACTGAACACAGGAATCACAGCGAGCACTGTTGTCACCCCGGTATTCAATACGGGATCCAACGATTGGCAACACAGGCACTCTTGTGCCTGCCAACTGGATGCTGCTGCCACTGACACCAGAAAGAAGTCTCCACTGTCCTTTGTTCCTTTGTGTCGTTAGTTTCAAATTCAAAATCCCAGATGAGTGTATCTGATTGGCAGAGCCTAACTCAAGGGCCTACATCCCAGCTGGCAGAGGAGCTAGAATACTAGATTTCTGTTCATTTCAGGTTCTCTTTGGGGAGGCAAGGAATCCCTCAAATGTGAAGAGCATTCAAGTGCTGAACACCAATAATTACAAGTGTCCATCACACATACAATACTCTGAGCAAATGCTACTTAATAGCCCTACAGTGCTTTCCAAGTGTTGAAGTTAAAGGAAGAGTCACATGTCTTTTGCTTTAAATCAGAAGACAGGAATGATTAAGCTTGGTGAGGAAGGCATGTCAAAAGCCAAGGCAGGTTGACAGGTGGGCCTCTTATACTACTTAGCCAACTTGTAAAGACAAAAGAAAAGTTCTTTTTTTTTTTTTAATTAACATATAGTGTATTATTTGTTTCAGGTGTACAGGTCTGTGAATCATCAGTCTTACACAATTCACAGCACTCACCATAGCACATACCCTCCCCAATGTCCATCACCTAGCCACCCTCTCTCTCCCTAGCCCCTCCCCTCCAGCAGCCCTCAGTTTGTTTCCTGAGATTGAGTCTCTTATGGTTTGTCTCCCTCCCCAGTCCCATCTTGTTTCATTTTCTCTCCCTTCCCCCATGACCCCCTGCCCTGCCTCTCAAATTCCTCATATCAGAGAGATCATTTGATAATTGTCTTTCTCTGATTGACTTATTTTGCTAAGCATAATACCCTCTAGTTCCATCCACATTGTTGCAAATGGCAAGATTTCGGGGTTTTGGTGGCTGCATAGTATTTCATTGTATATATAATACCATATCTTCTTTATCCATTCATTTGTTGATGGACATCTAGGCTCTTTCCATAGTTTGGCTATTGTGGACATTGCCGCCATAAACATTCGGGTGCACGTGCCCCTTCGGATCACTACATTTGTATTTTTAAAGTAAATACCCAGTAGTAAGGTTGCTAGGTCATAGGGTAGCCCTATTTTCAACTTTCTGAGGAACTTGTATACTGTTTTCTGAGTATACATTCCCACCAACAATGTAGGAAGGGTCCCCTTTTTCCACATCTTTGCCAACACCTGTCATTTCCTGACTGGTTAATTTTAGCCATTCTGACTGGTGTGAGGTGGTATCTCATTGTGGTTTTGATTTGTATTTCCCTGATGCCAAGTGATGTGGAGCACTTTTTCATGTGTCTGTTGGCCATCTGGATGTCTTCTTTGCAGAATTGTGTGTTCATGTCTTCTGCCCATTTCTTGACTAGACTATTTGTTCTTTGGTATTGAGTTTGGTAAGTTCTTCGTAGGTATCTTCATGTAGATCCAGTGCTCATTTACCATTTTGAAATGCCTGTGGTCCTTAAGAATTAACCTAAATCTATTCTGCATTTGCTTTATAAATGGGACAAAGCCTGGATGACAACACATCTGTTTAGATGTTTACAGTAATATTTACTGAGTATTTTAAGCCTAATATTGAGATCTGCTGCTGAGTCGGGAGGGGTGGAGTAGGAGGGAAGTCCTTTAAAAACATTACTGCTCACTGACAATGTACCTGGTCACCCAAGTTCTGATGGAGATGTACAATGAGATTAATGTTGTTTTCATGACTGCTAAGACAAGATCTATTCTGCAGTCCATGGATCAAGGAGTCATTTTGACTTTCAAGTCTCACTCTTTAAGAAATGCATTTCCTGGGCGCCTGGGTGGCTCAGTGGGTTAAGCCGCTGCCTTCGGCTCAGGTCATGATCTCAGGGTCCTGGGATCGAGTCCCGCATCGGGTTCTCTGCTCAGCGGGGAGCCTGCTTCCCTCTCTCTCTCTGCCTGCCTCTCCATCTACTTGTGATTTCTCTCTGTCAAATAAATAAATAAAATCTTTAAAAAAAAAAAAAAAAAGAAATGCATTTCCTGACGTGCCTGGGTGGCTCAGTCAGTTAAGTGTCCAACTCTTGATTACGGCTCAGGTTATGATCTGAGTCGTGAGATGAAGCCCAGGTCAGGCTTAGGATTCTTTCTCTCTCCCTCTGACTGCCCTAACCCCCGTGTGTGCATCCACTTTTCTTTTCTAAAATAAATAAATGTAAGAAAAGACAGAAAAACATTTCCTAAAGCTCTAGCTACCATAAAAAGGATTTGTCTGATGGATCTGGGCAAAGTAAAATGGAAACTTTCTAGAAAAGATTCATCACTCCAGATACAATTAAGAACCTTCATGATTCATGGAAGAGGTCAAAATATCAACATGAACAGAAGTTTGGAAGAAGTTGAGGTGCCTGGGTGGCTCAGATGGTTAAACATCTGACTTTGGCTCAGGTCATGATCTCAGGGTCCTGAGATGGGAGTCCCATATCAAGCTCCCAGCTTAGTGGGGGGGGTCTGTCCCTCTGCCTCTCTTTCCCCCAGCTCATGCTCTCTTTCTCTCAAATAAGTAAAATCTTAAAAAAAAAAAAGATTGGAAGTTGTTTCCAACTCTCATGGTTAACTGTGAGGTGTTCAAAAGTTCAGTAGAATAAATAACTGCATATGTGATGGAAATAGCAGGAGAACTAGAATTTAGAACTCGAGTCTGAGATATGACCAAAATGCTGCAATCTCATAAAATTTCAATGGATAAGGAGTTGCATCTTAAGGGTGAGCAAAGTGCTTTCTTGTGATAGAATCTGTGCCTGGTGAAGATGCTATGAAGATTGTTGAAATGAAAACAAAAGACTTAGAATATTACTTAGTTGATCAGTGGCAGGATCTGAGAAAACTGAATCCAATTCTGAAAGAAGTTCTGTGGGTCTAATGCTATCAAACATTGTTGTATGCCACTGAGAAATCATTCATGAAATGAAGAGTCCATCAGTGCAGTAAATTTCATGGTTGTCTTATTTGAAGAAATTGCTACAACAACCCTTACCTTGAGTCAGCAGCTGTCAACATCAAGGCAAGACCCTCTGTCAGCAAAGGTAATCTCCCTGGAAGCTCATGTGATAGTTAGCATTTTCTTAGAAATAAAGTATTTTTCAAAGTACGTACATTTTTTTTTTAAGATTTTATTTATTTTCTCAAGAGAGAAAGAAAGAGTAAGAGAGAGCATGGGGGCGGCGGTCAGAGGGAGCAGCAGACTCCCCACTGAGCAGGGAGCCCAATGCAGGGCTCAATCCCAGGACTCTGGGATCATGACCTGAGCCTAAGGCAGTCACTTAACCTACTGAGCCACCCAAGGCCCCGTACATTGTTGGTTTTTTTAATACATGATATTTTATACTTAATAGACTACAAGTAGAGTATAAACATAATTTTTTTTCTCTAAACCTAATTTTTATATATATTGGGTCACCAGAGAAGTCATCTGACTTGACTTGTGATATTCACTTTATTGTTGTGGTCTACTAGAGAACCTGCAATATTTCCAAGGTATGCCAGTATGCGTACAAATCTCTTTACTAAATGATCCTGTGTATCACAGAAAGCAGTTCAAGAAGCAGTTACTGTCATCTGCTGGCGTTCTCAAAATTTGCTTTCCAAACTAATAAAAGGACTGATATGAAAAGTCTGAATCAACTCTTGGCATACCTGCAGTACTTGAGAATGGCTTAACCACTTTTTATTCTATTTAACTAAAACCCACAGTCTGAGAAAAGGGCTCCTGGGTGGCTCAGTTGGTTAAGCAGCTGCCTTCGGCTCGGGTCATGATCCCACCGTCCTGGGATCGAGTCCCATGTCGGGCTCCTTGCTCGGCGGGGAGCCTGCTTCTCCCTCTGCCTCTGCCTGCCTCTCTGTCTGCCTGTGCTCGCTCGCTCTCCCTCTCTCTCTGACAACCAAATAAATAAAATCCTAAAAAAAAAAAAGAAAAAAGAAAAAAGAAAAGGGCTTTTTAAAACTTAATTAGTTGTTATTTTGTATGTTATAATGTGAATAGAAAAAAATGTAACCTGTACAATAAAGCACCATAAATGAGTACAAGGAAGGAGCTTTAACTTGGAAAAAAAGTTGCATCCACAATTATCCACAGAAATGAGTTGGTGGGCAACAGCTGCCCCAGTTTGAGGCAGAAAGGTCAGAGACATAACCAGTGAGATAACTTAGCAGTCATCTGATTTATTGGCACTGGTTTGATGAAATCAATGGGAAAGATAATGTGCCTAAAAAGGCAGCCTCTATCCTCTTACACATAATACGAATGCTTCTCTCATTATTACATTTTTTATAGTGGCACAAATCCTTCCCAAACTCATCCTCAGAACTTCCCCCATTGAAAAAAAAAGTCAGGGTGCCTGGCTGGCCCAGTCAATGGAGCATGGGACTCTTGATCTCAGGGTTGTGAATTCAAGCCCCACCTTAGGCCTAGAGCTTACTTTTAAAAAAGTACATAAAGCCATTATAGTATTAAGGGGGAAGAAATAATAATTTTTTAAAATCTTCCTGGGGTGGGAAAGGCTTTTTAAAATATGAAATAAATTAAAAACTTGATACATAACTACACAAAGATTTTAAACACTATAAAAATGTTAAAAATGACAACTGGGAGGCACCTGGGTGGCTCAGTTGCATTAAGTCTTCTTCAGCCTGGGTCATGATCTTAGAATCCTGGGATAGAGCCCCATATCAGTCTGGCTCCCTGCTCAGTGGGAAGTCTACTAGTCCCTCTCCCTCTGACTCATGCTGGCACGCTCTCTCTCAAATAAAGAAATAAAATTCTTTTAAAAAAATGACAATTAGGAAAAAATTATTTTTAAGATCTAAATGGCCAATTTTCCTAATCCACCCAAGCTATTTAAAAATCAATAATATAATTTAAAATGTAGAAGAGAAGTTTTCAGTTAGTGTCAAACCTTACTAAAATGGCCTTTTAGAGATGAATAATGGAAGGAATCCATAAGCACAAAGAGAATCAAAGAGGAAAGTAAAGCAGACAGAAGTATCAAGTTAGGTTTTGGAGAACAGAAAGTACCTACATGAAGGAAACCCAAAAGGCAAAACTACTTGCCCTACAACATCTCAGAAAGGCTAGGGTGCACGGCAACCCTAAAAAAGTTTGGTCTTCATGAGAACTCAAACCACTAGATTCCACTCTCCCAACGCCACATAGCCAGATCCACGTACAACTTAAATATTTTTGCTAGTGTACAATGCACATTCAAAACAGTAGGTTTTCGGGCGCCTGGGTGGCTCAGTGGGTTAAGCCTCTGCCTTCGGCTCGGTCATGCTCTCAGGGCCCTGAGATTGAGCCCTGCATCAGGCAGCCTGTTTCCCCCCTCTCTCTGCCTGCCTCTCTGCCTACTTGTGATCTCTGTCAAATAAATAAATAAAATCTTAAAAAAAAAAATTCAAAAAAAAACCAGTAGGTTTTCAATTTGGGAAATTAATTCTAAGTAGTATGATTATAATAAATATTCAGACAAGAGTTTAGATAACAAAAGAAATACCAATGTGTAGCTTCACATAGTCATCAAAGATTCTGTGATAAATCTTTCATTCCTTCCAAATTATCCCAAAGTCCAGGTAAAACATAGGCTAGACAAAAACTATTCCTTTTAGACCCAAACCTGTCACTTTCTGGATCAATCACATCACATACTCCTTTGTTCTTAAAAAAATGAGAGATTTAGATTAGAAAATCTTCTCCTGGACTAATATTTTACCCTAAAATGGTATTTTAAAGCTAAATTTGTGGAATCTTATAATTTGTATTCAGAAACCAGTAACACGATTATAACGATGTACATATGTTTAACCCTCCTTGAGAAGAAAAACTAAAAACCTCCCAAATTATGAACTCTACCATCATACATTCCAACAAATACATATGTATTTATTTTTACTAAATCAAATACAGGAGTCAAAAAGGCTGTAAACCATGCAACATTGTCTTTTATTATGTATGGTTTTTAAAAATTATTTCCTCAATCTCTCCATACATAGGCAAAAGGAAGTATATTGTTTAACCTACAGAACTGGGAAATATTGACCACTGCCTAGAGGAGGGAAAATCAACCCTAAAACAAGCTTAACCAGGAGGCCAATTCATCTGCCGACCTCCAAGAACATGGAGATGAACATGATAGACAGACTGTCCCCCATCTGAACCTTCATTCACCACCATTCGATAACCCTTCTTCAGGCCCAAATCAGCAGCACATTTCTTGCCAACAATCATTAAATGTCCAAGAAGCTGGAAAAGAAAAAAAGTTTCTTAAGCACAGGCAGTTTATAAATTCTTGCCATTAAATAACATACTACCAAGTTGAAATATTAAAAGGCCATCAAGTTGAAACATATCCCTCTGGGCAAATATTTGGAAACTCTTAATACTATTACAACACAATTTATAATTAAAAACCCATTAAGATTAGGTATTTACTCATTACTAATTCCAATAAACAAATTAGACATAAATCTCCTCAATTAAAACAATTTTAAAATCATTTTCCAAGTGGGTATTTAAATGTTCTTAATAGGGTGCCTGGGTGGCTCAGTCGTTAAGCATCTGCCTTTGGCTCAGGTCATGATCCAGGGTCCAGGGATCGAGCCCTGCATTGGGCTCCATGCTCTGCGGGAAGCCTGCTTCTCCTTCTCCCACTTCCCCTGCTTGTGTTCCTTCTCTCACTATGTATCTATTAAGTAAAGTAATAAAATCTTTAAAGAAAAAAAAAAAGGAATCCCAGGACTGAATCCACTTTTTCCTCTGCCCCTCTCCGCTCTCGTGCTCTCTCGCTCTCTCATTCTCAATTAATAAATAAAATCTTAAAAAAAAAGATTTAAATGTTATTAATAAAGCAAGATGTATCTTGCTTTCTTGTACTAGAAAAGTACATCAATCAGGGTAAGTTTGGTTAAGCTGGGGTAACAAACCACCCTAAAATACTGGTTTATAACAAAGATACACTTCTTGTGCTTACTACATGCTCATCACAAGTTGATTAGGCTCTAAATTCTTCATCTTTTTCACTTAGAAACCCAGGCTGATGGAGTAGTTTGTGTATGACCAGAGTGGCAGTGGAAAGAGAGAACTTGACAAACCAGCTGCTAGTCTCTTATAGTTTTTATACAAGATGTATCACTCCTGCTTGCACTTCCTGGCCAAATCAAGTCACATGACCAGGCCTGACATCAATAAGGCACGAAGTGTTAAAGCACCCCTGCAGAAGAGGAGCCAGTATTTATAAACAATTATACCACAAGGAGTATTAGGAAAATATTTAATTGAGGCCTAGACATCTGGCCAAACCAAGTAGTGATTTTTCTTTTCTCTAATGGCATTAATAGAAAAAAATTGATAGAAAACATCAGGGCCCCTGGGTGGCTCTGTTAAGCAACTGCCTTCAGCTCAGGTCACGATCCCAGACTCCTGTGAATGAGCCCCACATTGGCCTCCCTGCTCTGCAGGAAAAGCCTGCTTCTTTCTCTCCCTCTGCCTGCCACTCCCCCTCCTTGTTCTCTCTCCCTCTGTCAAATAATTTTTTTTTTAATCTAAAAAAAAACAAAAACAAAACAAACAAAACCCCCACATCATCCCCTGTATGATGTACTGTTTCTTTATTGAGGAAAAATGAGTCTCATCAACTACTGTTTGTAAGGAACCATTTTAAGAATTGGTGATGATTGGGCGCCTGGGTGGCTCAGTGAGTTAAAGCCTCTGCCTTCAGCTCAGGTCATGATGCCAGGGTCCTGGGATCGAGTCCCACATCGGGCTCTCTGCTCAGCAGGGAGCCTGCTTCCTCCTCTCTCTCTCTGCCTGCCTCTCTGCCTACTTGTGATCTCTGTCTGTCAAATAAATAAATAAAATCTTTAAAAAAAAAAAAAAAGAATTGGTGATGATGGATGTTCACTTGACTATAGTGATCATCTCATAATATACATATATCAAACCATTATGCTGTACACCTAAAGCTAACATAATGTTATGTGCCAATTATATCTCAATTTTCAAAAAATCAAACTATTTCTACATTGCACTGACTCCCAAAGGACTGTCTGCTTATTTAATCTCCCAAATTTAAAAAACAAAAAAAAAGGCAGGAAAATAAATTGTGTTGGTAAATTTACTTACACTTTCATCATCATCTTCTGCTACAGAAATCTGGGATATATGTTTCTTGGGTATCACCAGAAAATGAGTTGGTGCTTGAGGGGAAATGTCATGGAAAGCAAGACACTAGAGAAAAGGGGAGGAAAAAATCTGTTTTAGTGTATCATCTTCTAGGCTAAATTTATTCTTTCACACTAGCCCCATGGGAGGAACTGTAGTAGATGCTAGGTAACCAGAAGTGTACACAATACATGTGATCCCACGGCTATTTTCATAGCATTTAGTCTAATGGGAAGGCTGACCTTAAACAAATAAAGGTATAATTAAGGTAGGATCTTACCTACATGTTACAAAGGAAAAGTAAAGAGTGAAATAAATGATTTTCAAAGAAAAAAAAACAATTTTGATTGGGGGATCACAGACAAAACACTCTGAGGTAGGGACATTTAAGTGAAATAGAAATTAAGCATGCTAATCCTTGTCTACCTTTTCAAATTGATCTCATACAACTCTTCCTGATCAAATCACAGTGTCTTTCATCTCTCTCCAAACTCCTGGTTTTTTTTAAAGGCCCTTCCCTCTACTGCAATGGTCCTCTACCCCCTCAAGCCCAACTACTGTCTAACTTAACCTGACATCCATTCCTCAGCAACCAGCATATGTAAGATTTCTGAAAGAAATCAGATTTCTCTCTCCACCTTCCCTACGTTAGGAGTGCTGATTGTGCAGTTTCCTGGGTTTTTTCCTTTACTGCAGTGATCAGCTTAGTAATTATGTATTTGTCTAATATTTTGACTAATACCTATTTCTTCCCATCTTACTCAACTGTTTGCCTTTTGTCTTTTGTCGAAATGAAGTTAATGAAGCATTTAGACAAATTACATACCACATGAATATATTTTTATCTCTTGTTCTCTACTAAAGGTGGAAGCTGCTTATATAGAACCTCCCTGCTAAACGGTCTCAAGACTAATTCTATTTAGTACTCCACACAAAATGCTGTATCACTTAGACTGCTTCATGTAGTCATACTCTTGGGTCTTAGGTGGTTCAAACATCAGAATTTCAATTGTCATTTATAAAAAGCAAGTGAAAATACTTAAAAATACTCATTTTCTAGAGCAAAAGAACTTCCCTACTAGTTAACAAATAAAGCCATCAAAATTCACCTAGAGGAATCTAATTAAATCTCAGATAACATTTTGAATCTAAGAACGTTACTAGGAGAGTAAAACCAATGTTTCCCTTATATTCCATATTTCTTAAAATTAATTTAACAGTTAATTTGTTTAAGTCGCCCAATCTCCTGCCCATCTTCATCTGAGGTCCAAACCCATAAATACAGCTCGCTCAGTAAGTATTTTACACAAGATGTCACATCTACTTGGTCCTCCTAAAACAGAATTTCACCTACGAGGAAGTCAACAAAAACGTGCTTAGTCCCCTGGCATAAAACTGCTTCCTGCCAAATAGGAAAGCAAACTTGGCTACCGCGCGGGGCCAAGGGAAAGCAAATTCCAAAAGGCGACCCACCCCCTCCGCCAGAGTCCGCAGCCGGGAAGGGATGGGGGTGGGGTGGGGTTGACTAGCAGGCCCTGGCGGAGGCGGACCTTTAGCCCAGCGCGTCTGCAGCGCGCCCCCCCGCCCCCAGTTCCCTCCAAGGCTGCGGGCCCCCGTCCGTCTCATACAAAGTGGAGCGGACTGGCGCCCGGGAAAGCCCAGGCGGGTAGGCTGTGCGCGGGAGATCGCGGAGATTGGGCCCCAGTCAGGGTGCGATCGGATTTCTCCCTGTCAGGCAGAGCGCAGGCGAGATTGTGAGATTCCTGACACGGGCGAGGTCCGAGGCAGAGGCGGAGCCGGGGGGCGCCCACGCCGAGGAGCCAGCGCGTCCCCCACACGCGCCTGGACCCCGAAGTGTTGGCCCCGCAGGCGCCCGGCAGCCTGACCCGCGCCCCGGGCTGATAACGCGTAACCGGAGCGCCGGCACGCGCCGGCAGGCGGCCTCGGAGCGGCCGCGGCCCTGCCCGCTGGCTGGGGGCCCGCGGCAGAGGCCCCGCGGGGCGGCCGAGTCCCTTCCCTTCGCGTCGCCGACCGATCCTTTCCCTTTCGGCCGCGGGAAACCCGCGTGTTCAAGGGAGACTGCCCTTGCCTCAGCCCTCCAGGGAGGCCACGTCCCGTGTCTACCTGGTCATCCTCAAAAATGATTTTGGCTGGGATTTCCTTGCGAATGATCTTCCCGAAGATTGTGTCGCCACCAGGCCGCGCGGCCTGAGCCTTGGCGATCTCATCTGCCATCTCGGCCTCCCTCCCGCGCGGCCGCCCGGGGCAGAAGCTCGAGAGGAGGGAGGAGCCGGGACAGCGGGCAGAGGGCGGGCGTGCACAGCGAAGGCTGCGCGGGGACCGCTGCTCGGGCGTCCGGGCTGGCCTTGCGCGTGCGCACTGGCGACCTGCGCTCAAAGCGCAGAGCGCGCGCGGGAGTTTCCAAGAACCGCGGAGGAGCCTTGGCGGAAGAGAGGTTCCTGATTGACACTCGAGAGAGGAACGCCGAGGTCTTTTTTTTTTTTTTTTTTCTCTCTCTTTTTCTTTCTTTAGTGTGTCTTGGTGAGTGGAGTTACTGTATACGTCCTTCTTCACTTGCTTTATGGACCCTTGTGGGAATAATTAGATACTGTAACTGAAAAGATTTGATAATCCGGGCAGTGCTGGTCGTGTTTGCTGTCTGAGACACCCAAACAATTTCTCAGCTGCAAAAGGTCTTGATTACAGTATGTAAGCCCTCCTTTTACCAGGATATTTCTCCCTCTAGCAGTGGTTCTCACTGCACATTAAAATCACTTGGGGAACTTTTGAAAAATCCTCTTGAATCTGGCCAAACTCTTGATCAATTAAATTAGATTCCAGGGTAGGGACCCAAGCAATCCGACTTTGTAAATCTCCCTCCACTGGGCAACTAAGACTTCTTCCCGGAAGTAATCAGCATAATGTAACATGTCCCACCTTAAAGGAAGAACACCTTCCTTGACATACCCCTTCATATCTTTAATGCTTCTTAAAACTTTTATTTATTCTGTGTCTACTTTCTCATCTTTTTTTAACCCATTCCCCTCTTGTCAATATTGTTAAGGACCTCCACTTACAAAATTCTGTGAACATTTCCATTTCTTATCTTAGTAGACCTCTTGGCATTATTTTCTATTGTTGATCATTTCCTTTCTTTCTTTTTTTTTTTTTCTTGAAGATTTTATTTATTTGAGAGACACAGTAAGAGAGGGAACACAAGCAGGGGAAGTGGGAGAGGGAGAATCGGGCTTCCCGCCGGGCAGGGAGCCCGATGCGGGGGCTAGAACCCAGGTCCCTGGGATCATGATCTGAGCCACTCAGGTGCCCCCATTTCCTCTTTTCAATAATAGTTTTCGCTCTCGTGGTCTTGTCTCCTATACTCCTTTGAATGCTATTTCTCCTTCACAGTAAGCGTCCAGTTCCAGACTTCTCAATGGGTTCCATTCTTGGCCTTCTTCTCTAGCTAACATTTAATTTCCACATGCCCTTACTAGGAAAAATTAACTATAGCTCCAGGACTATCCTATATGAGAATGTTTACTAGTTTGTCTTGTCCTGTCCTCTGCCAATGAAAATTATTAATAGTGGATCCCTTGAGTCTCAAAAGTGACTCGTTTGCTACTGTCAAAGACATTACTAGGACAACTGGCAAAATCTAAATAATGCCTATCAATTAGATAGTAGCTTTGAAAGTTGTGTTAATTTTCTCAGATAACCACAGCAAAATTATCAAAATTAGTTTCTCTGGGATGGGGTCTTATAATTTAGGTTTCTTTTTTTTTTTAAGATTTTATTTATTTATCAGAGAGAGGAGGGAGAGAGAGCGAGCATAGGCAGACAGAATGGCAGGCAGAGGCAGAGGGAGAAGCAGGCTCCCTGCTGAGCAAGGAGCCCAATGTGGGACTGGATCCCAGGATGACCTGAGCCAAAGGCAGCTGCTTAACCAACTGAGCCACCCAGGCGTCCCTAATTTAGGTTTCTAACAGGTTTCCAAGTGATGCAGTGATGCATTTGCTGGTTGCCCTGGAATCGTAATTTGAGGCCCACTGATGTAAGAGACTGTCTTTTTTTTTTTTTTTTTTTTTTTAAGAATAAAAAAACCGAAGTATTTAGGAGTATGGGAGTGAGTATCATGTCAGCATCTCACTTTCAAACAGTAAAAAAATGCAAAGAAAATGTCCATGTATAGAGAGATAGAAAAGGATAAAGTAATTGTGGTCAGCTGTTAACATTTGGAGAATCCTAGTGCTGCAGCATTCTACATCTACCATAATACCATTGACCAAGTTGCACAAGTCAAAAGCCATGAAATCATCCTAACCCTTCTCTCTTATTCTTGGCAATACAGATCATGAATCCAATCATTTTTTTCACCTCTTGTACTATACCACCCTAATCCAAGCCACTGTCATATTTTGCCTGGAGTACTTTGAGAGCCTCCTAGGTAAGTTCTGCTTCCATTGTAGTCAATTTGCCGTTCAGCACACAAAGTGATTTTTATAAAATGTTAATTATGATCTCACTCTACTGCTGGTAAGGCATTTCATCACAAAATTAATCCTTACCTTGGATTCTAGGGTTCTTTCACGATCAGGTCCATGGCTGCTTCTCCTACTTCATTTCCTTCTATTTCAACCTTACTGACCAGCTTCAACTAAACTGGGTATGGTAGGCAGAAGATGCCCATGTCCTAATCTCTGGAGCCTATGATTATGTTACTTTACATGGTAAAAGGGATTTCCAGATGTCATTAAATTAAGGATCTTCTGATGGGTGAGATTCCTGGATTGTCCAGATAGGGCAAATATAGTCATGGAGGCCTTATAAGTGAAAGAGGGATGCAGAAGAAGGAGGAGATATGATGGTGGAAGGAGAGGTGACAGTCAAAGATTGAAGATCCTTTACTGTTGGCTTTCAAGATGGAAGGGACCACAAACAGGTAATGTTCTGGAAGTCAGGAGTCTGAATTTCAGTGGGCTGAAATCATGTAATAGGGCTGCATTCCTTCTAGAGGCTCTAGGGAAGAACATTTCCCTTACCTTCTAGAAACTACCTGCATTTCTTGGGTTGAGGCCCCTTCCTCTATCTTAAGAACCAGCAATAGGGCATCTTCAAACCTCTCCCTGACTCTGCTTCCTTCTTCCACTTATAAGGATCCTTGTGATTACATTGGGCCCACCAGACAATCCATCTCAAAAGCCTTAATTTAATCACATCTGCAAAGTCCTTTTTGTCATATAAGGTAACATATTCAAAAATTCCTAGGATTTAAACAAGGACATATTTGGAGGCCTTTATTCTGCCTACTTATAGCTCCACGAACTTATTTGAGGAATAAATTGGAATTCTTGTTTAGTTCTGATCTGACACTTTTGAGATGTTAACAAACCAGGACATATTCCTAGAATAACCAAAATCATTGCCTCATTTATGGAACAGCTGAAAGAATCATACAGATTTATCTAAAAGAAGAGAAGCTCCAGTATTGAACTGATTTTGGCCCTGTGAGAACTTTATTTTCAAGTATTGGCAGATACGGGGTTTTGGTTAACTGAATACAGGACCCTAGTTAGCCTGAAATTATAACAATAAACTATGAATTTTCATGAAATTGGGCAATGATTCTAAGCTGGAAATGAAAATAAGTATGTTTTGATCATTCTTAAAAAATTAGAGGGCACCATCATGCAATGTCACAAGATCATCTATTGTTTCCTATATAAAAGACAGTACCGAGTATATTTGGTTTAATTGCTTGGTTATGTTAAACATTCATCTGCAAATCTAATGAGTTACAATTTAAGAAGGCAACTATTATCTTGCTAGTCTAATGACTTGCATTATTTTTTAAAATGACATAATTCACAGAGGAGGAAAAAAGTCTTTACATCTTTTGCTTCAAATCATTCATTCCTAGTAAAAAGAAATTTTACCTGAAAATTAACGTGAAAGGCTGTGACATAGGGAAGGCAAACAACAATTATGCGATGAGGGAAAGGTTGAGATTTTTCCTGAAGTTTACAAGGTCCTAAATTAAAATGTACTTAATAACATTTCTGTCTGCTTGACCAGCAAAACCAAAGAGTAGCCTAAGGTGAGTGAGCAGGATGCGCAGAGGGTAAGACTAGGTCGGGCATAGGGATTTGTGTCCCAGACTTTTATTTACCAGCAGTATGTTTTTTTGTTTTGTTTAGTTTTAAGAATCATTATTTTAGAGAAAGTGTGCAGGGGAGCACCTGAGCAAGGGGAGGGGCAGAGGGAGAGGGATGAAAGAAGCTACTCCCAGCTGAGGGTGGAGCCGAAGGGAGGGGAGGGGTTCAATCTCACTACCCACGGATGAAGACCTAAGCTGAAATCAAGGGTTGCCAGTGTAACTGACTGAATCACCAGGCGCCCCTCTAGCCTGTGGTCTTGAGCAAAGTAACTCTGCCTCGCCTTTTCCGGGAATTGAGAGAATGTACAAATAGCGCTTTGGGAAGCCAGAATTCCAATTAACGGCAGCTATATTTGTTAAGACTTGGCTCTTACGCACTTTCACAAGGAGACAGTCGCGATTGGGAATCATTAACATAAAGGTTCTTTATTACATAACCCCAACGTTCAAGCAAGAAGTAATAACGTAGAAACATCGAAGCCATCCAATAAATAACCCACTCTCCTCACCTGACTCTCAGAAGAGACCGGAAGTGACTTTGCCCCTAACTAACATGGCGTCCAGGTAATTTCCGTTCTCCTCCTCTCTGGTATTCGGGCTCGGCAGCTTCTCCCGGTCGCAACCCGGCTGCAGCCATTTAGCAAACTTGTCTCCAGTGTCTCACTGTGGAAGGCGGGGCTACAAAGGGGAATCTGAACGGTGATTGGTTGCGTCACATTAGGAACGGGACTTCGGGGAGTTGGATAGTCCACGCGGGCAGTGATTGGTTGCCGAGAGGCGGGGGCGACTCGATCGCCGGAGCTGTGTGCGCGGCGTTGAGAAGAGACATGGGTCAGGCGACCAAGGTGACAGGGTCCAGGGAGGGTTTGGGTTTGTTGCCTACGGGGAGGGAAAACGAGCGGCCTTTTTCAGGTTGTCTGGAATTTCAGTAGGTGTGGGTTCAGAACCCTTCACGGAGCTCGTGAACTTTGCCCCTGAGGAGCCCAGTGACCACCTGCGAAGGGCGGTGGAGGATTTGTGCTGTTGCGAGGAGGGAGGGTGGCACCGTGTTTCCTTACTCCTCTCGTGGGGTACCAAAGTGTGTGTTCGTACATCGTGCAAGTTTCTGCCCCCGTTTCATCCCCACACCGAGTGTTTGAGGGACCTTTTTCACATGGTTGAGAGGTAGACGAGACGCCAAAGGCAGCTCTGCACCGGACATCTACTGAGTGAAAGGTCCGACGAGGTGGAGTTTAGTCAGATAACCGGAAGGTACCCCCAAAGTATGGCAGCCGAGGAAACTGAATCCTGGAGGAATCACTTGCCAAAAATCAACACCAACGGAGACAGAGCAGAGACGCATGAGACCTGAGTGCTCGGAATAAGCTTGAGAAGTGATGGTCCCGCCGGGTGCTTCCCTGAGGAACTGGTGTCCGATTGATTTCTTGTCAAACTGATGCACGTTCCTGGCTGGCGCACACTTCTTAGGAGCTAGCCATCTCTAGTCTCTGTCACTGGCTGCAGTATAAGCGTGGAAGCGGGGAAAAGGCCTGTTACAGTAGAATGAGGAAAACCAGTGTTTGTGGTTGGTCAGTAATAAGGCACCACCAAGCGGTGCCTCCTGTACAACTGACTTTGGTATTCTCAGTACATTCTAGTATATGTCACAGCATCAGTAGAAACAATTGTAAAGAGTTATTCAGCTAATTTACTGAGTGTCTATAATAGCTATCAGTAATACCTTACAGCCAACATTTAGCCTGAACTGTTTAGGCATAGTGGATGCAACGATAAGCAGAGCACCTTTGACTTCATAAAGAAATTTAGCAGGGAGGGGATTTTGAATTGAAAATACAGTGTATTTTGTGAGCTTATAGCTGGGATTTGGAGGGATGCAAAAAATAATAATAATAATAATAATAATATCTTGGGATGTCTGGGTCGCTGAGTCAGTTGAGCATCCTGCTTTTATCTCAACTTAGGCCTTGATGTCAGTATCTTGAGTTGGAGCCCTGTGGTTGGGCTCCACACTGGGCATGAAGCCTATTAAAAAAAAAAAAATTAAAGGGCGCCTGGCTGGCTCAGTGGGTTAAAGCCTCTGCCTTTGGCTCAGGTCATATCTCAGGGTCCTGGGATCGAGTCCCGCATCAGGCTCTCTGCTCAGCAGGGAGCCTGCTTCTTCTTTTCTCTCTGCCTGCCTTTTTGTCTACTTGTGATCTTTCTCTATCAAATAAATAAATAAAATCTTCTAAAAAATGGGAAAAAAAAGTCTTTAATAGAATTGAAAGTTAAGACCTGAAGTTTGATTAGAAATTAGCTAAAAGAGGGTGCCTGGATGGCTCAGTTGGTTAAGCCGCTGCCTTCTGCTCAAGTCATGATCCTAGGGTCCTGGATTTGAGTCCTACATCACAGTCCCCTGGCTCTGCAGGGAGCTTGCTTCTTCTCCCTCTCTCTGCCACTCCCACTGCTTTTGCATGCCCGCGTGCTCTCTGAAATAAATAAATAAAATCTTTTAAAAAGAAAAAATAAACTACCTAGAAGAAGAGAGGAAAAGAATATTTCAGAAAGAGGAAAAAGTATATGGAAAGTCCTTGAAGTGGGATGTTGCTTGCAAAACTTGAATTCAAAAGTAATTAAATAAGATTCATTCCAGAAACACTTTTGGGGAGCCCTGCTATGTATAGAAGATACTTATGGTAAGTGTAAAGGATACATAGCCTTTGAGGAGGTATGGGACCACAGCGAATATGTATTTGATTAACATACTATGCAGTAAGTGCCCAATGCTGTGGATGTACTCAGCAAAGTCATGTAACCTAGACTTAGAAGAGATAGAAAAGTGGGCCCCTGGGTGGCTCAGTGGGTTAGGCTGCTGCCTTCGGCTCAGGTCATGATCTCAGGGTCCTGGGATCGAGTCCCGCGTCGGGCTCTCTGCTCGGCGGGGAGCCTGCTTCCTCCTCTCTCTGCCTGCCTCTCTGCCTACTTGTGATCTCTGTCTGTCAAATAAACAAATAAAATTTAAAAAAAAAAACGCAAAACAGCCTTATAAAAAAAAAAAGAAGAAGAGATAGAAAAGTAATAACTATCTAAATGGAAACCTAGTTCAGAAATTTCCCATACACCCCTAATATTAACCCATTATGTAAGAAAATTGAGACAAAAAGCCTGAGTAACTTGTCCGTGCTTACAATAAGTGGCAGTGTCCTGTTCCAACTGATCTGTAGAGAATCCACTTTCCAAATGCATTACCTAAATTATCCAATTAGTATAAGTAAATGAGGAAGAGAAGATAATCTGTGACCTTACTTTCTGCATTTAATAAAAATTTATTAACTCCAAGGTGATTTTAGCTCTTACAGCTCTAAGACAGTATTGATGATATTTTCTTTTTCTTATACTAGTTCTCTTGTTTTAAGTTTTTATTCAAATGCCAGTTAACCTACAGTGTAATACTAGTTTTAGGTGTATACTATAGTGATTCAGCACTTCCATACAACACCTGCAATCCTTAATCCCTATCACCTATTTAATCCATCCCCACTCTGGTAACCATTAGTTTGTTCCTTATACTTAAAGAGTCTCTTTCTTAGTTTGCTTCTCCCTTTTTTTCCCCCTTTCCTAATTTTTTTCTTTCTTAAATCCCACATATGAGTGAAATCATATGGTATTTGTCTTTCTCTGTTTTATTTTGCTTAGCATAATACTTTCTGGCTCCATCCACATCATTGCAAATGGCAAAATTTCATTCTTTTATGGCTGAACAATACTCCATTGTATATTTATGTCACTTCTTTATCCATTCATCAGTCAATGGACATTTGAGCTGTTTCCATAATTTTGCTATTCTAAGTAATTTTGCTGTAAATATCAGGATGCATATAACCCTTTGACTTAATATTTTAGTATTCTGTGGGTAAATACCTAGTATTGCAGTTGTTGGATCATAGGATAATTCTATTTTTAACTTTTTGAGGAACCTCCACACTGTTTTCCAGAGTGGCTGTACCACTTTGCATTCCCACAAGCTGTGCAAGAGGGTTCCTCTTCCACATCCTCACCAATATCTGTTATTTCTTTTGTTTTTGAGTTTAGCCATTCTGATAGGTATGAGGTGGTATCTCATGTAGTTTTGATTTGCATTTCTCTGATGATGAGTAATGTTGAGTATCTTTTCATGTGTTTGTTGACTATCTGTATGTCTTCTTTGGAAAGATGTCTATTCATGTCGTCTACCCTTTTTTTAACTGGATTATTCATTTTATGGGTGTTGAGTTTTATAAGTTCTTTGTATATTTGGGGTACTACACCGTTATCAGATATGTCATTTGCAAATATCTTTTTCCATTCTGTAGGCTGCCTTTTAGTTTTGTTGATTGTTTCCTTTGCTGTGCAAAAGCTATTGTGATGTACTCCCAATTGTTTAATTATACTTTTGTTTCCCTTAACTCAGGAGACGTATCTAGAAGTTGCTACAGCTAATGTAAAAGAGGTGACTGCCTGTGTTCTCTTCTAGGATTTTCATGGTATCGTGTTTCATATTAAGGTCCTTAATCCATTTTGAATTTATTTTTGTGTACACTAGTTCTTAAATTAGGGATGCTGGCTGTTTTGTTAATGAAATTACTTTTTTCCCTGGAGAAACTCATAAAATGATTAGGTTTACTTAACTTTCCACTTTGCTTTTAATCCCAGGTAACTTGTCTTCTACCACTCTTGTAATACTAAACTGCCTGGGTTTCTATGATATTCTATTACCTTTGAAGTCCATATTTCTACAGTCTTTTCAAGGCAGTCTCAAAATTCTTTCAGTCTCTACACATTTCAATTCCAAAGCCACTTACATGTTTTTGGGTACTCATTATAGCAGTACCCCACTTCCCAATACTAACATCTGTATTAGTTTCCTATGGCTGTTCTAACAATGTACCACAAACTAGGTGGCTTAAAGCAACAGAAAGATATTGTCTCCACAATTCTGGAGCTAGAAGTCTGAAATGAAGGTGCCGCAGGGCCATGCTTCCTCTGAAACTGGGTAGAATCTTTACTTCTATTTGATGTATTGATGCTAGCCATCAATCCTTGATGTTCATTGGCTTGTTGGCTTACTCTTGGATCACTCTGATCTCTGCCTCCATCTTCACATGGCATTCTGTGTGTCTCTGTTCACGTGGCATTTCCTCCTCCTTTTAAGGATACCAGTCATATTGTATTATAGCCCACTTTAATGACCTCATCTTAACTTAATTCATCTGCAAAGACCCTATTTCCAAATAAAGTCACATTTTACAAGTACTAGGAATTAAGACTTAAGTATGTCGTTTGGAGGAACACAATTCAAGCTATAACAGGTGTTTCTGAATTGATAGAAGTTTGAGTCATTTCTCCCTTTTGACTGTTGTGAATAGTGCTGCTATGATCGTTTATGTCCAAGTTTTTGTGTAGACCTATGTTTTCATTTCTGTCGGCTGTGTATCTAAGTGTCGAATTGCTAGATCAGGTGATAACATTATGTTTGACTTTTTGAGCAATTGGCAAACTGTTTTCCAAACAAGTTACAACATTTTACATTCCCTTCAGTAATGTATAAGAGTTTCACTTTCCCCACATTCTCGCCAATACTCCTTACTGATTTTCTTTTTCGTTACAGCCATTCTGCTTGGCTTAAGTTTACTTCACTGAGATTTAGATTTCTATTTCCCAGATGCCAAATCATATTGAGCGTCTTTATATGGCCTTGATGACCATTTGTCTATCTTTAGTGAAATGTCTATTGAAATCCTTTTTCTATGTTTTTATTGTAGAGTTATAAAGTTCTTTAATTGTTCCAGGTAACAGCCCCTTACCACATATATGGTATGGAAATATTTTCTTCTGGTTAGGGCTTGTCTTTTCTCTTTTCTGATAATGTCTTTTCCCTTTCTCTTTCTAAAGCAATTTTTTTTTTTTTTTTTTTTTTTTTTTAGTTTTCATGAAGCTGATAAATGTGTAAGGTTTAAAATATCGAAGTGTGGGACGCCTGGGTGGCTCAGTTGGTTGGACGACTGCCTTCGGCTCAGGGCGTGATCCTGGAGTCCCGGGATCGAGTCCCACATCAGGCTCCCAGCTCCATGGGGAGTCTGCTTCGCTCTCTGACCTTCTCCTCGCTCATGCTCTCTCTCACTGTCTCTCTCTCTCTCAAATAAATAAATAAAATCTTTAAAAAAAATAAAATAAAATATCGAAGTGTTATAAACAGAAACCAATAGGTGTGTACTTCCTTCTACATACTCCCAATTCTGCTCCCCAGGGATAAGTGCTTTTAATCATTTTAGCTATTCTTACATTTACCTCCCTGTTTCTAAAGAATATATTTAAACTGCTATTCATTTTTTTTTCTTTTGAGAGATACTGTTTACTGACTTTTAACAATACAAGTTGATGACTAAGCTCGCCATTATAACTTAGTCCTCTCATTTACAAATTTTGGTTAATTAGTTTTCATTTTTTTTAAGCTACTGTGACTGTATAAAATTGTCCACAGCGGAGTCTTCTAATATATGATTACGTTGCTTTTCTTTTCTAATTGTGTTTTTCTTGAAATTAATAACCGTGTTTTTATTATCATTGGTTAGTTTCCTACTTACCTGTTCCCAAAATCAGTTATCAGTTTGGTTTTTTCCTGGGAACATTTTTTCTGGAGTAGTTCAAACTTCTGCTGTAGTCTAGACTAGTTGCTTTGTGGGCTGGCCACACAGATGCTGACCTGTATTTGTCCTTCACCTTCTTTGTGTTAGTTCACTCTTCTCACTGTTCCCATGTTTTTCTTTTATAGTTCATCCCCTTGTTGTGGAACACACTCTTTTATAGCTTTACAAGGAAGGATATGGCAGATAAGATACGTTGTATTTTCAAAACGTCTCTTTGCCTTTGCAGTTAAATGATAATCTGGCTATGTATGGTATTCTTTTTTTTTTTTTATTTAAGATTTTATTTATTTATTTGACAGAGATCACAGGTAGACAGAGAGGCAGGCAGAGAGAGAGAGAGGAGGAGGAAGCAGGCTCCCCATTGAGCAGAGAGCCCCATGCAGGGCTCAAATCCCAGGACCCCGGGATCATGACCTGAGCCGAAGTCAGAGGCTTTAACTCACTGAGCCACCCAGGTGCCCCTATGTATGGTATTCTAAGCTGGACTTTTTTTTGTTTTTTTTTTTTGGTGGGCAGCAAAGTTTATTAAGTGATAGTACAAAGCTCCTAAAGAGGAAGGGGACCAGAGAGAATTGCTTTGGACATTTTTTTTTTTTAACTTGAAAATCTTACACCATTGTCGTCTCACAGTAATACTGTTTAGAAGTCAGGTGTCATTCTGATTTTCTATCCTTTTTATGTAAACTGTTTATCTTTGAATTTTTTTTTTATTAGCTTTGTTCTGAACCTATATCATGATGTACTATGGTATGGGCTTTGTGTTGGGCACTTGGAGCTTTTTCAATCAAGTAACTGATTAACCTTACTTGGTGACATTTTCTTAATTTTTCCCCTTTTTAATTTGTTTTATCTGTTTTCTCTGCCCTTTTTTTAAAGATTTATTTGTTTGAGAGAGAGATGGTGAGGGGTTGAGAGAGAATCTTAAGCAGACTCCACACCAAGTGCAGAGGCTAATGCAGGGCTCCGTCCCAGAGCCCTGAGATCATGACCTGAGCCAAAATTAATAGTCAGACACTTAACCAACTAAGGGACCCAGGTGCCCTCTGTTCTTTCTTGTTGGAAATCCTGGGTTTTTTGTTTTTATTTTTGTTTTTTAAAGATTTTATTTATTTATTTGACAGAGATCACAGGTAGGCAGAGAGAGGAGGAAGCAGACTCCCTGCTGAGGAAAGACCCCCAATACGGGGGCTCAATCCCAGAACCCTGAGATCATGATGCGAGCCGAAGGCAGAGGCTTTAACCCACTGAGCTACCCAGGCACCCCTGGAAATCCTGTTAATGTAATCATTGGTTCACTTAGAAGACTCCCTTAATTGTGTTTTCTCTCCTCAATTTCTGAGTTTTTATTTTACTTCTCAGCTGTTTTTCTGCCCTTAATATTTGCTATCACTCATTTGTTACCTGAGTGCCTTGGGTGTTTTCTGAATGTTCCTTTTTTAATTTACTGTGACTTCTTTTTGTTGTTATTCCATCTTTGCAGTCACTTAAGTTTCTGAAGAAGTTCGTTGTGGTTGTTCGGTTTTGTTTTGTTGTATTTTTATGTTTTCTGCTTCATGTTTCCTGTTTCTGCTTTGGTGTCTGCCTTTGATGTTATAGGTTTTCTAATATATGTAAATACCTAAAACAATGCCTGGCACACAGAGTATACTTAGTAAATAAATATTAGATATTTTATTTAGTGAATGAATTAGAGGGAAGGAAGGAATAGTGGTAGAGTGTCTAAGTGGTCTAAGCAAGAGATGGGAGGGTCTGAACTTAAGTAATTTTCAGGAATGGAGAATATCAAAACATTAGAGAGACATTCCTAAAATTTTCACATGAAGAGTAATATAGATTAATTGGGACGCCTGGGTGGCTCAGTTGGTTAAGCGGCTGCCTTCGGCTCAGGTCATGATCCCGGGGTCCTGGGATCGAGTCCCACATCGGGCTCCTTGCTCGGCAGGGAGCCTGCTTCTCCCTCTGTCTCTGCCTGCCTCTTTGTCTGCCTGTGCTCGCTCGCTTTCTCTTCCTCTGTCTCTGACAAATAAATAAATAAAATCTTTAAAAAAAAAAAAAAGAGTAATATAGATTAAAAGAATTGCCTAGAGATTTCCAGCTTGAGAAACTCAGTGTCCTCTGTTTCTGAAATTGAAAAGACAGGAGAAAAAACAATATTGGCTGATCAATACTGAGTACGTTTTTAAACTTGAGAAGTGTGAGGTAGGCTTGGCCTAGCACCAAGGCCTCTACACAGTCTGTCTTCTACCAAAATGTCAGGCTCTTCTCTCTGTTTTTTTAACATAGTCTTAGAATATTCATAAGTCTCAGTGTTCCACTTCTTTAGGAAATCACAATTATACTTTCCTAAATTATCTGAAACATCTTCCTTCTGGGCTCTCTTAAGATGTAGTAAGTCCATGAGTTTGTATAAACGTGTATAAAACTTTAAAAGCAGTTGAAGGTCTCAACATGGTAAGAAAAGTGATAACGAATACATACCAGACTAATAAAGTTACTCTAGCAGACTGGTTTTGGCAGGGGGATTATTAACTTTTTAACCATACTTGGTTTTTTCCCAAAGAACTTGATATTTTTAGGGCACCTGGGTGGCTCAGTGGGTTGGGCCTCTGCCTTCAGCTTGGGTTGTGATCTCAGGGTCCTGGGGTCGAGCCCTGCTTCAGGCTCTCTGCTTGGCAGGGAGCCTGCTTCCCTCTCTCTCTCTGCCTGCCTCTCTGCCTATTTGTGATCTCTCTCTATCAAATAAATAAATAAAATCTTCACAAAAAAAAAGAACTTGGTATTTTTGTAAATGTAATTTTTTTTTTAATTTAAAGATCAATTAAGAAGGGAAAGTTATTTTGGCAAACCCTGGTTTTCACCAGCTATTTTGAAAAATAATCAAAGTAACAAAAGGTAAAATACTTTGTAATCCTTTTAATTATATAAAATGTAAATTTTCTTTTTTTGAGGTCTGAATTCTAATTTTTTTTTTTACAGGTTTTACAGCTCTTTAAAACATTACACAGGACCAGACAACGAGTTTTTAAAAATGATACCAGAGCATTAGAAGGTAGGTTTATTTTCACCATTTTGAAGTAAATCAGTTCTTCACATATCCAAGAGAACTTGTATAGTCAAGACCCAGCTTGGAGAGTGATCTTTGTTATCTCTCCCCTAATGTTGTTATGTTTTATGAACATTGGTTTATATTACACTACTTTGGGGAGTATCTCCTTAAATATTTTTAAGATCTAGTGTTTATAGAGAACCAGAAAAGATAAAAAATTCAGCACACTCCATTGCTTGTCAAGCCATTAAACTTATTTCTATTATATAATCATATTTTCACACTCCCTAGGAACAGATACTTCCATATTTTTAATTCCTTGTGCCATTCTAGAAGTGATAGCAGCTGTGAAAGAGAATCTGTCCCAAATGTTTTACAAATTTAGTGTTTAACTGTTTAAGTGGCTTTAATCGTATCTCGAAGTCAGAGTTCTGAAGCTAAAGTTAGGTATTGGTCATGTGCAGTATCTGTTTTCATATATTACTAAAACTCTTTAAGAGGGCACCTAGGTAGTATCCCTACTGTCCCTAGGAATTCAAGTTTTTGTAATTTACCAAGAATAATTTCTTGAATATTAAAGTACATACTTCATATTATATATGCTTTACCAAATTCATGTAATTCTTCATATATCCTTGTGGGGTAGTTACTGTTACAATTTATTTTTTCCAATGAGAAAACTGATAAAATGTGAAAGGATTTGACCCACATAATACTAGTGAGAGGTAGAGCTGGGATTTATCCTAGGCAGTTGGCTCTAAATCCCAAATCTTCAGCACCTTATATTGAAATATATAAAGCATTGAAGGAGGGTTTTCTGGCTGTTCTCCATCAACAGCACTTTAAGTGTTATTAAGTGACATAAGAACAGCTAACATTGTGTAATTACTAAGCACTTTACATGGGTTGTTCCTTTACATGCTGAAACAACAATAAGGCAGTTGTCAGATTAGACTAAAATTATGCTGTAATGATGACAAGTGCCAGCCAATACATTTCTATGTATATTTTGGTACTATGTCTTTAGTGTGTGTGTGTGTGTGTATGTGTGTGTGTGTGTGTGTGGCTTAACATGTTTGTATATATTGAGTTTTGCCATTTTAAAGCATTTTAAATTTTCAGGTTCATAGAAAAAAAGTATTAAATGGGATTCACTAGAATCTGATAGCTAGAGATATGCAAATGAATTGGAGGTATAGAGCAAGAAATGAAAGTATTAATATATTAGAGTGTATTAGGTTTAATTAAAAATTTGCCAGCCTGTCAAAAGGTTTCCAGGGTAGTTTTTTAAAAAAAAAGTCTTATTTTTATAATTAGTTTCACTTGAGGCAAAACTATTTTGACTACTAGAGAAGTAGTCATTCATAATGAATAACATATAAATTCTTGGGACAGGAATTATAAATTAGAAGAGAAATATTTATATATATATTTTTTTCTTTCTCTAGCAGCCAGAATAAAGATAAATGAAGAATTCAAAAGTAATAAAAGTGAAACTTCTCCCAAGAAAATAGAAGAGGTATAGTAATTGAGTCTTTCAATTATGATAAAGCCCTTATACATTTTCTTAGAGAATGATGAAAATAGAGGGGGTATATGAAATAAAAACTATTACTTGATGGTTGAAGGCATCACAATTATAGGTAACCTTCACTTGTTTGGTATGGCTCACCTCTTCAAGGTCATCCTCTACACCCCTAAAACAGCAAATTGCCAGTGTATAGAAAATAGATGTAGCTATGGTCAAAGCAAGAGCAGTTGAACCAACCCAGAAATCCACAGAAATTCTATCTTTATGTAAGGTAAATGAGTAAACCTAAGGAGAATGAGTATTAGAACTACAGAAGGAATTTCTGTTCATTTAGCTCAAGTAGACTAGCTTTTTTTTTTTTTAATTCCTAACTCAGCAGTGGAAGTTCATCAGCCACAATTTGTGAACTATTCTTGCTTCACCTTTTGGTCACTTGCTCTAGTTGAAGACAATCAGTCTACTGACACTGATCTGTGAGCTTTTTAATACTCCCTGTACATGTTCATTTTAAAAAATGCACAATTCCTTTTTTGTATAAAATCATACTGCATATACATACATATTGCCTCTATTTTGAGCCTCTTAAGTGTTTCTGTATCTAACCTCGTATGAATGTAGGAAAAGGACCCTTAGGAGGAAAATAAAAAATGGAAATTTATTTGCAGGAGCAGTTATAATTCCAAGAATTGGTTTGATAAGGAGGAAGCTACAAATTATAGAAAATCTTCAATGTTTAATAAAATTTCTACATGTTAAATTTTTTTATAAAAATACATTTATTTTGGAGCACCTGGGCGACTCAGTGGGTAAAGCCTCTGCTTCCTGCTCGGGTCATGATCTCAGAGTCCTGGGATCAAGCCCCACATCAAGCTCCCTGCTCAATGGAGAGCCTGCTTCCCCCTCTCTCTCTGCCTGCTGCTCTGCCTACTTGTGATCTCTCTGTCAAAAAAATAAATAAAATATTTTTTAAAAATACATTTATTTTTAGTAGAGAAAAATGCTGTTTTTAGAATAGTAAATATCTGTAATAATCAAGTTAATGAGTTAAAATGAGATAGCCTAAATGTTTTTATTTCTCTGATATAAAGAAGAAAGGAAAAGATTTCATTTAACAATCTGGTAGGGCAAATAGGGACCATGTAGTTTTTATTCATGGCAGAAGTTAAGATGACATCATAATCAAGTCATAACTTGAAGAGAAGTTACAAGATCTATACAAAAGTTTGCATTATTTGCTGTTCAGTAGGCTGATGAATAACAATATGGTAATTATTTTTAAATTTAGAAATCATAATAAAAAATTTTTAAATTGGCATGTCTATATCAACTGGGAAATGAACTACAATCTTCTAAATTCCTTTTACTTGTAAAGCACTAATTTAACATAAAGCAGTTTAGAAATGACATATTTGTTATATGCAAATGTATATTTTGTATAATTCTGCATAGATTAAAGCAGAGAGCCCTACGCGGGGCTCGATCCCATGACCCAAGCTGAAGGCAGAGGCTTTAACCCAGTGAGCCACCCAGGCACCCCAGGTATCTTTTATACCAGCAGTTCTCTGTTTAGTCTCAAGATTGTTTGCCTTCTTAGAAGTTGAGGACCCCAAAAAGTACATTTCATGTGGTGTGTCTTTAAATATTTTCCTTAGTAGGAATTGAAATTAAGAGATTTTTGAAATATGTATATTTTGTCTAAAAATAATAAACTCATTACATGGTAACAAATACACTGTTTATGGAAAATAACTATTTTCAGGACATTTAGTAAGAAGAGTGAGCACTGTTTTACCATTTTGCAAATCTCTTTAAAGTCTGGCTTAATAGAAAGCAGTTCAGTTCTCCTGTCTGCTTCCTCATTCAATTTGGTGCAGTGTATTTTAAGTTAAAATATATGAAGAAAATTCAGCCTCGCACAGATAAGTAGTTGGAAAAGAGTAGGAGTATATAATAGTCTTTTCAAAATGAGTTGTGAATATGGGGCGTCTGGGTGGCTCAGTGGTTTAGCCTCTACCTTTGGCTCGGGTCATGATCCCAGAGTCCTGGGATTGAGCCCCACATTGGGCTCTCTGCTCGGCAGGGAGCCTGCTTCCTCCTCTCTCTGAGAGGAGAGGCCTGCCTCTCTGCCTATTTGTGATCTCTGTCTGTCAAATAAATAAAATCTTTAAAAAAAAAACAAGTTGTGAATATTCTTTTATACTACACCTCAACAAATAGTAAACTTCCTTCAAGGTTAGTTGCATTGTGGAACTCTGTTATCTGTTAGACCAGTGGGTGGAAAGAGGTAGATAGGTAAGTAAGGAGATAGATTGATTTTTTTGGTGGGGGGGGAGCCCTCCAGGATTCATACAGACCACCTCCTGCTCTTCCTTTCTGATTTCCCCTTATCCCTTATTACTCATCAAGCCTTGTTTCCTGCCTTATGAGTCTAAGGTTTAAGTACTTACAGTGGATGAGGAGACCCATTTTTATTCTTTCTTTCTCCTGCTAAGTCCCTTCTCAGATCTGTTGGGAGTTGAGACTTTGCTCTTCCACCCCTTCTCTATGTCTGTTAATGGCAGCTCCCATCTTTTATTGCTCAGACCAAAAAACTTGGTGCTCTCTTTCTGATTGCTGTCTTTCTCTCACCCTTATATCCAACCTGTCAACCAATTTTTTTGACATCAGAATATATTTGGAATTCAACCATTGCTCATCCTCCCCATCATTACCTCCTATTTCAAGCCACCATCATCTTTCACTTGATTGTTACAACAGCCTCCTAGTGGGTCTCACTGCTTCCTAACCTCCCTACAGTCTATTCTCAATACCTTTAAAGGCAGATTGAGCCTTTTCTTTTTTTTCTTTTTTTTTTTTTTCAAGATTTTATTTATTTGACAGAGATCACAAGTAGCAGAGAGGCAGGCAGAGAGAGAGTTGAGGAAGCAAGCTCCTCTCTGAACAGGGAACCCAATGCGGGGCTCGATCCCAGGACCCTGGGATCATGACCTGAGCCGAAAGCAGAGGCTTTAACCTGAGCCACCCAGGCGCCCCAGATTGAAACTTTTAAATAAAAAGAAATAGGCCATCACTCCTGTATTCACAACCCCCATAGCTTCTCATCCCAAAGCAAAATCTAGTCTTTACTGTGAACTATAAGACTGTATCATCTGACATCTGTTGACTTCCCACTCAGGTCCCTCCGTCCCTCTTAATTATTACATTCTGAGTGCATTGAGAGCATTTGCATTTACCAAGAACTTTCCTATCTCAGGGCGTTTATGCTTGCTTATTTCTAGAATATTATTCTCCTGCAGGCCCTTAAGCCTTCATTTAGTAGACCAGTAGGTTGAATCTGCCTTTCTCTTTGAATGGATCTTTTACCATGCATGATTTTGTAACATCTTGCACGTTGATTTGGGAAATAGAAGTTCACCAAGTAATGCATATCTTCTAAATGTTAGTATAATTCGGTATGTAATATTTTAAGATTATATTTATTAATATTAATATCTAATCAGAAAAATCCATAAGCATTGAAAAACTGTCAAGCTTATGATGGCAGATACAGTTTCCCTAGAATTCTATTTTTTTCTTGAAAATGTGAATTTTATCATTGTCAGCAAATACAGTTAGTTGTTTTCTTGAAGTAACAGAGTCAACTTGTTCATTTTCAAGAAAATGTTTGCCAAATGCCCAAGTATGAATGATCATAGTTTGTCTACTGTCCATTCATATAAAAGAGTATTCCATGGAGAAAGCTTTACTTCTCACAACTTGGTGCAGAAAGCTTTAGTATTATGAAAATCATTTTAACTTCATGGTATCTAAAAGGATCTCAAGGTGCTTCAGGAGTCCACAGCTTTGAGAATCTTTGTTCTAGTCCACTTTATTTTGCATATGATAAATTCTGAAACTTAAAGAGAGTAGGTTTTTAACCCAAGGCCTTACATTTAATGATAGAGCTATTCTAACTCCTAGTTGAGTATTATTTCTAGTATTTAGAACATCCAATTCTATAAAAGAAAGATTCAACCCTCTCCCAAAGAAAACAACATTTTAAACATATAAATATATATTCCAACAAAAAATATTCTGAATCTCTTTTGGAACAAAATATGGAACAGATGGATAAAAGTTAAAAGTACACACATGTCTGAGTTTTCTGTATGCTTGGAATGGTTACAAAAAGTTAAAGGCAGTATAACCCAAAAAGAAATAACTGTAAACTTACAGTTTTCAAAAAACAGTACATTCATAAGGACCATTGAAAAAATACCCAAAGGATTTATTCTGTTTGGTTTTCTTAACAGCTAATAAAAATGGGTTCCGATGTTGAATTGTTGCTCAGAACATCTGTTATACAAGCTATTCACACAGACCACAATACACTGAGTAAGTAAAATTTAAAAAAAAATAATTTGTGACTTCATTGTATTTTAAAATACTGAGCAATTGCAACACTTTTAATGTTGATTAGTAAAACAGCTTGATTTTGCCAGTGTATATATATCTTGTATACGTTTGTAAGGCTACCATTTTAAATGGCAGGTTATAAAACTTTGCTGTACTATATTTTTTTCTTTTTCTTTTTTAAATTTATGTTTTCTTTTTAATCTTAACCACTGGTTACATTACAGACTAGTTAGAAAGACAGTATGACTAGCTTTTCATCATATTTATTTGGGGTTCTTTCGTGTTATCATTTATCACCTACTTAAACTGTCTAGTTCTTTACCTTTTATTCTATGAATAGAGTTTTTTTTAAATGGTTATAAGAAATGGAGATATAGCTAAGGATCCTCCATTATACCTCCAGACTCCTTGTAGGGCTTCAGCAGAGTTTTCATTTCACATAATATTTTGTTTGCATTGCCTAAATGTATCTTTGGGGGCAACAACAAGAACAACAAAGAAGATGGTATTCAAATTTTTGAAAGGCTTTTTTTTTTTAAGTGAGCTACCAAATTATACAAACAGAAAAGTGCATAATTTATAACTATACAGCCAGTGAGTTTTCACAAGGTGAAATATCCATGTAACCAACATCTACAGTAAGCTATGTAATATTACCAGTATCTCCAAAATCCATCATGTCCTCATGTCTTTTCCAGATACCCCCTTCCAACAAGCGAACCACTATACTACTACTACTGTAGATTTTAAACTTAGTATAATAAAATGTTCGAACTTCATGTAAATGGAATCATATAGGATTACTGTTTTGTCTAGTTTCTTTCAGCATTATATTTGTGAGATTCATCTATATTGTTGTGTATACCAACATTTCTATGACTATTGTTTGTATATACCACAGTTTATCCTTCCTGTTCATTTGGGTTGCTCCTAGTTCTGGACTATAATGAATATTGATTCTTTGAACATTATTGGATGTGCCTTTTAGTTTAAAATTTATACATATATGAAAAATGAAATGTACACATACATTACACATACATGTACATATGTATGTACATATATATAAAACATATATATACACAATTGACCCTTGAACAGGAGAGGAGCTAGTGTTGCTGACCTGCATGTTAGAAAATTCATGTAGGGGCACCTGGGTGGCTCAGCGGGTTAAGCCTCTGCCTTTAGCTCAGCTCATGATCTCAGGGTCCTGGGATTGAGCCCCACATCAGGCTCTTTGCTCAGCGGGGAGCCTGCTTCCCCCTCTTTCTCTCTGCCTGCCTCTTTGCCTACTTGTGATCTCTGTCTGTCAAATAAATAAATAAAATCTTTAAAAAAAAAAAGAAAAGAAAATTTGTGTATAACGTGCCTGGCTAGCTCAACTGGTTAAGCATCCAGCTACTGATTTCGGCTCAGGCCATGATCTCTGGGCGTGGAGCCTGCTTAAGATTCTCTCTCCCTCTCCTGCCCCTCCCCACTGCTTGAAGTCTCTCTCTCTCTTAAAAAAAAAAAAAATTCATGTATAACTTTTGACTACCCAAAAATCTTAACTACTGATAGCCACCTTTAATGAGAAGCCTTACTGATAACATAAGCAGTACATTAATACATATTTTGTATGTTATATGTATTATAAACTATAGTCTTAAAATAAGCTGGAGAAAAGAGAATTATTAAAATCATAAGAGAAAAGACATTTATAATACTCCACTGTATTTATGAAGAAATCTTTTTGTTTTTTTGTTTTTTTTTTAATTTATTTGACAGAGAGAAATCACAAGCAGATGGAGAGGCAGGCAGAGAGAGAGAGGGATGCAGGCTCCCTGCTGAGCAGAGAGCCCGATGCGGGACTCGATCCCAGGACCCTGAGATCATGACCTGAGCTGAAGGCAGCGGCTTAACCCACTGAGCCACCCAGGCGCCCCTTATGAAGAAATCTTAATGTATGCTACTGCTAACTGGTTTTCCAAAGTGGTTAGACTAATTTACATATCCAGCAGCGGTGTCTGGCTCCAGTAGCTTGACATCCTCATCAGTGCTTAGTACTCTACATCTTTAATTTTCGCTTTTCTGATAATTGTGTAATGGTATTGCATTGTGATTTTTTTTTTTTTTTTTTTTTTTTGCATTGTGATTTTAACTTAAAATCTTTGGTAACCAATGAGGTATTAGCACCTTTTCAGTTGTTAAATGGCCATTTGGTTATTCTCCTTTATGAACTGTAAAATTATTCAAGTCTTCTTCCTGTTTTTCCAAGGGGTTATCTGCCTTTTTATTATTGATGTGAAGAAATTCTTTGTATGTTCTGAATATGTATTCTTCCTTGCATATGTGTCTTATAGGAATCTTCTACTTCATGGCTTGCTTTTTGTTTTGGTAATGTTTCTTGATAAGAAGGTCTTAATTCTAATGTGATCCAGTTTGTCTGTTTTTATGTTTATAGTTGGTACTTTAGAGTCCTGTAAGAAACCTTTGTCTATCTCAGGCAAGGTCATAAGAAATTCTCTTGGGCTTTCTTCCCAAAGCTTTATTGTTTGATCTTTTCTATTTGGTTGTTTATATCAACTAGAGTTGTTTTTTGTTTATAGTGTGAGATAGGAGTGAAGATTTTTTTTCAATTTTATTTATTTATTTGATGAAGGCCCGGGTTGGGGGGTGCACAAGCAGGGGTAATGGCAGGCAGAGGGAGAGGGAGAAGCAGGCTCCCTACTCTGCAGGGAGCCTGATGCAGGACTCAATCCCAGAACCCTGAAATCATGACCCAAGCCCAAGGCAGACGCTTAACTGCCTGAGCCACCCAGACGCCCCTTTTTTTAGTTGAAGTATAGTTGACGCAGTGTTATTTTAGTTTCTGGTGCACAACATAGTGATACAACAACACCTTAGGTACTATGCTAATCCCAGGTGTAGCTACCATTTGTTACTACACAGCACTATTACACTACCATTGACAATATTCCCTACTCCATACCTTTTACCCTGTGACTTATTTATTCCGTAACTGGAAGCCTGTATACACCTCCCACTCCCCTTTACCTCTTTTTGCCCATTCCCCCACCACTGTCACCTCTGGCAACCACCAGTTTGTTCTCTGTATTTATAGGTCTATTTCTGCTTTTTTATTCATTGTTGTTGTTTGGTTCCACATAAAAGTGAAATCATAAGCTCTTTGTCAAAAATTATTTTTTTACATGTGACTGTCCAGTTAATCCAGCATCATTTATTAAGAAAACCCTTTTTCCCCCACTGCACTGCAGGATCACCTTTGTTCTAAAATCAGATAACTATATGTGCATATATCTGTTTCTGAACTTTATAATCTGTATAATTAGTTTTTCTATCCATGCATCATATCCCATAATGTCTTAATTATTACAGCCTTATAATAAATCTTGATTTTTAGTAGTATAAGTCCTATAGAGCTTTAAAGTTATTTTTAGTTCATGAGAATTTATCAGAAATAACTAGCTCATTATGCCTCCATCAGAAAGGATGAATACCCAACTTTTCTAGCAACATGGATGGGACTGGAAGAGATTATGCTGAGTGAAATAAGTCAAGCAGAGAGAGTCAATTATTATATGGTTTCACTTATTTGTGGAGCATAGCTAATAGCATGGAGGACATGGGGAGATGGAGAGGAGAGGGGAATTGGGGGAAATTGGAAGGGGAGGTGAATCATGAGAGACTATGGACTCTGAAAAACCATCTGAGGGGTTTGAAGTGGCGGGGGGGTGGGAGGTTGGGGTACCAGGTGGTGGGTATTATAGAGGGCACGGATTGCGTGGAGTACTGGGTGTGGTGAAAAAATAATGAATACGGTTATGCTGAAAATAAATAAATTTAATTAAAAAAAAGAAAAGAAATTACTAGCTCTAGGGGCACCTGGATGGCTCAGTGGGTTAAGCCTCTGCCTTCAGCCCAGGTCATGATCTCAGGGTCCTGGGATCGAGCCCTGCATCAGGCTCCCTGCTCAGTGGGGAGCCTGCTTCCCCATCTCTCTGCCTGCCTCTCTACCTACTTGTGATCCCTCTCTCTATCAAATAAATAAATAAAACATTTTTAAAAAGGCAGTACTAGCTCTGAGTTGTATTTATAAGAGCAGTAAACATAGTTAATCTAAATTGCAAATTTTAGTCATCATCTTTAATCTTAATAATGATCTTTAGAGCTTTTGTATAGTATAGCAACATTTTATAGAGGTAGTCACAGCTTAATGTTATTTTTAACATTTAAAAAAAGGTATTTTTATTTATATGAACAAAAATTTAGGTTATTTCAGCTAAATTTGATATCCATATTTCAGATGCCTGGTTTTAGATGCAGCAGTATTGCTTTAAATTTCTTTTTATCTGTTGGTTTTCTGTATAATTTAATTCTCCCACAAGATTGGAAATTTTGTCTCTTTCATGGTAATTAGTATAGAATGCTGTATTACCTTAATAATGGCCCCATTCTTTCTATTAAGAGAAATATGGGTCTCTTTTTCTTAATTTATTCCTGTGGATCCAAGATACAACAAATCTGATTTTTTTTTTAAGATTTTATTTATTTATTTGACAGACAGATCACAAGTAGGCAGAGAGGCAGGCAGAGAGAGGGGAGGAAGCAGGCTCCCCGCTGAGCAGAGAGCCCGATGCGGGGCTTGATCCTAGGACCCTGGGATCATGACCTGAGCTGAAGGCAGAGGCTTTAACCCACTGAGCCACCCAGGCGCCCCAACAAATCTGATTTTTTAATCTCTGTTTTACAATTACTTTAAGCAAATCTCTCCATAAATTTTAGTAGTGTCTGTACTGGTATATAGAAATGAATTAAAATTTTGCTACTTGGCTAAAAAGCAAGAATTGTGATAGTGTGTTTCCAAAAAATATTAGATAATGTCCCAACATGAAAAATAATAGAAACTGAAAATAATAAAATTAAATAATCAAGTTCAGAAGCAGATGCATGATTTCTAAATCCATGTTTCTTTTTCCTTCTCTTTCAAATAACTAGAGTAGAAATAAAATATGAACACCTACCAAGAACTCTTTATAATGAATAACTTCTCATTGTTTCCTTCTTTTTTTTTTTTTTTTAAAGGATTTATTTATTTGACAGAGAAAGATCACAAGTAGGCAGAGAGGCAGGCAGAGAGAGAGAGAGGAGGAAGCAGGCTCTCTGCCGAGCAGAGAGCCCGATGCGGGACTCGATCCCAGGACCCTGAGATCATGACCTGAGCCAAAGGCAGTGGCTTAACCCACTGAGCCACCCAGGCACCCTCATTGTTTCCTTCTTATTTTTTTTTTAAGTAAGCACCATGCCTGAACTCAAAACCCTGAAATCAAGAGTCACATGCTCTACTGACTGAGCCAACCAGGCACCCCTCTCATTTTTTCCTTTTTAAAAAAAAATCACATCTCTCTCCTTGCAGAGAATTACAAGCTTCTTTATTACAGACCTAATAATTTCATCATTTGAAAAAAACTCGTTTTTTGAAACTTTGTAAAATGTCAACATATTATTTTTTTTAATTTTTTAATCTCAATTTCATTATAGTTAATATACAATGTTATGGGGTACCTGGGTGGCTCAGTCATAAACGTCTGCCTTTGGCTCATGATCACAGGGTCCTGGGATGAAGCGCTGTATTGGGCTCCGTGCTTGGCAGGAAGCCTGCTTCTCCCTCTTCCACTCCCCCTGCTTGTGTTCCCTCTCTCGCTGTGTCTCTATCAAATAAATAAATAAAATCTTTTAAAAAATAGTGTTGTATTAATTTCAGGCATACAATATAGTCATTCAACAATTCTATAAATTACTCAATGCTCATCATGGTAAGTATATTTTTAATCTCCTTCACCTATTTTACCCTTCCTCCTGCCCACCTCCCCTCTGATAACCATCAACTTATTCTCTAGAGTTAAGAGTCTGTTTTTTGGTTTGTCTCTTTTTTTCTTTGTTCACTTGTTTTGTTTCTTATATTCCACAAATGAATGAAAGTATGTACTATTTCTTTCTCTAACTTATTTCACTTAACATTATGCTCTCTAGATCTGTCCATGTTGTTGGAAACTGCAAGAGTATAATTCTTTTTTATTGCTGAATAATATTCCATCTTATACATGTAAAACCACATCTTCTTTATCCATTTATCTGTCAGTGGATACTTGGGCTGCCTCCATAATTTGACTATTATAAATAATGCTGCAGTAAACATAGAGGTGCATATATCTTCTCAGATCAGTGTTTTCTTATTCTTTGGGTAAATACCCACTAGTGGTATTACTGGCTTATAAAGTAGTTGTATTTTTTAATTTTTTGAGGAACCTCCATACTGTTTTCCTCAGTGGCTGCACCAGTTTGTATTCCCACAAACAGTGCATAAAGGTTCTTATTTCTCCACATCCTCACCAACACTTGTTGTTTCCTGTCTTTGATTTTAGCCCTCAGGCAAGTGTGAGGTGATACCTCATTGTGATTTTGATTTGATTTTCCAGATTATGGGTGATGTTGAGCATTTTTTCATGTTTCTGTTAGACATCTGTGTATCTTCTTTGGAGAAATGTCTATTCATATCTTCTGCCCATTTTTAATTAGATTTTGGGGGGTTTTGGTGTTGAGTTGTATCAGTTCTTTGTATATATTTGGATACTAACCCTTTATCGGATATGTCATCTGCAAATATCTTCTCCCATTCCATAGGTTTTTAGTTTTGTTGATTCATTATTTTTTTCCTATTTGTCTTTTTTTAATTTTTTATTTTTTATTAACATATAATGTATTATTAGCCCCAGGGGTACAGGTCTGTGAATCATCAGGTACACACATCATAGCACATACCCTCCCCAGTGTCCATAACCCAACCATCCTCTCCCTACCCCCCTCCAAATTCATTATTTTTACAATCTTTTCAAATATTGGGGAAACTGGGGCAGGACGAGAAAAAAAATATTAGGGAAACTTTTTATTTCCATGTATTCCCTACCTTTTTCTGTGCATCTAGTTTATTTGTTTTTTGGTATCTCTGATACATGAGTTTGGATTAATCATAATCTTTGATTCATACCATTTTCATCATTGGTCTAGCCTAGCTTTGCTAGGTATTATATAGAAAAAGAATAACTATGATTAGATAAATACTGAAATTATCCCCTTGTTCTATACTTGTTCATTGGTTATTGACATTTGTCACCGCCCTCTTTCTCATATGAACATTGGCAGCTGGTTTCATTGTTGGCCTTTTTCAAACATATATTTTATAGACAGTTACCAAATTTGTGAAAAAGAAAAAACTACGAATAAGAAGATGTATGATGAACAAATTGTGAACAAAAAAACTCAGGGCTTCACGTGGTTATATATTAATCATACCTCATTTCTAAAAGTTCCAGGGGTGCCTGGTGGTTCAGTGGGTTAAGCTTCTGCCTTCAGCTCGGGTCATGGGATAGAGCCCGGGGTCCGGCTCTCTGCTCAGCGGGGAGTCTGCTTCCCCCCCACCCCCCCCCACCTGCCTCTCCACCTTCTTGTGATCTCTCTCTCGGTCAAATAAATAAATAAAAATCTAAAAAAAAAAAAAAAAAAATCCAGGAAACTATTCTTTATTTCAGGTATATTTTTAAACTTCTATTCTTTGTTTTTTTAATATTTGTCTTTGCCTAAAACTATCTAATTTTTTTTATTCTGAGGCAAGTTCATGTGATCCAACAAACATTTATTGAATACATACTGTGTTAGGCACTGAAAATAAAAAATTAGCAAGATAGTTCCTGTCCTAATGGAACTTAGAGTGCTGTGATAAATAGTTAAGTATTACAATCATTTGGGTGCCATGAAAAGAGAGGCAGATGTGTAGTTGAGGCACATAGGCAGAGTTCCAAATCTAACACTTGGTGGATCAGGACAGGTTCTTAGAAAAAAAACAGGTTTTTTTCAAGTTCTTTGAGTTTATATATATCTGTGTGCTTAATATGTTTAGAGATCTTTCTAGAACTGTGGAGCTAAATATTCTAAATATTTTAATGCCCTATAATTTATTTATATCCTAAACAACACTCTGATTACCAAACTCATAAACATGCCACTGATAGATTTTTTAATTGAAATATAACATAAAACATTGTCTTAGTTCTAGGTATGTAACATAATGATTTTATATATCTATATATGGTGAAATTATTACAAGTTTTTAGTTAACTTAAACAACCATATATAGTTATACATTTTTTTCTTTATGATGAGTATTTTAAGATTTACTGGGGTTTTTTTTAAGAGTTTTAAAAATTATTCCTCTCTCTCTTCTTGCCTCTTTATCTACTTGTGATCTCTCTGTCAAATAAATAAAATCTTTAAAAACAAAAAAAGGGGGGTGGTGCCTGCATGGCTCAATGGGTTGAGCCTCTGCCTTCAGCTCAGGTCATGATCTCAGGGTCCTGGGATCAAGCCCTGCATCAGGCTCTCTGCTTGGTGGGGCGCCTGCTTCCCCCTCTCTCTCTCTGCCTGTTCTCTCTGTCTACTTGTGATCTCTCTGTCAAATAAATAAAATCTTTTTTAAAAAAAGATTTTTAAAAATTATTTTTATTTCTTTAAGTAATCTCTACACCTGATGTGGCGCTTGAACTCACAGCCCTGAGATGAGGAGTCATATGCCCTACCAACTGAGCCAGGAGGGCTCCGCTAAGGTTTACTTTCTTAACATCTTTCAAATATATAATGCAGTATTTTTTTTAAGATTTTATTTATTTATTTATTTATTTGACAGAGATCACAAGTAGGCAGAGAGGCAGGCAGAGAGAGGGGGAAGCAGTCTCCCCGCCGAGCAGAGAGCCCGATGGGACTCGATCCCAGGACCCTGGGATCATGACCTGAGCCGAAGGCAGAGGCTTTAACCCACTGAGCCACCCAGGCTGCCCTATAATGCAGTATTATTAACTGTAGTCACCAAGTTGTATATTATATCCCCAGAGTTTGTTTATCTTAAAGCTGGAAGTTTGTATTTTTGGCCACTTTAACCCATTTCATCCAATCCCCATACTTTTCCACCTCTGAGTCCTCATCTTTTCTCTTTATCTGTGAGGGCAGTATTTTATTATTGTATTTGTTTTAGATTCTCCATGTAGGTGAGATCATACAGTGTTTGTCCTTGTCTAACTTATTTCACTTAGCGTTAACACCCTCAAAGCCTATCATGTTTTCACAAATGGCAAGATTTCCTTCCTTTGTTATGGCTAAATTATACTCCATCATCTATCTATCTATCTATCTATCTATCTATCTGTATACACACAGCACATTTTCTTTATCCATTCAATGTCTGTAGACACTTAGATTGTTTGAGTGTGTTGGCTATTATAAATAATGCTGCAGTGAACATATGGGTCAGATATATTTTCAAGATAGTGATTTCATTTTCTTTGGATAAATAACCAGAAGTGGAATTGCTAGATCATATTGTAGTTTTGGTGTTGTTTTTTTTTTTAAGATTTTATTTATTTATTTGACAGAGAGATCACAAGTAGGCAGAGAGGCACGCAGAGGAAGAGGCCCCTGCCGAGCAGAGAGTCAGATGCGGGGCTTGATGCCAGGACCCTGAGATCTTGACCTGAGCCGAAGGCATAGGCTTAACCCACTGAGCCACCCAGGCACCCTGATCATATTGTAGTTTTATTTTAATTTTTTGAGACTACATACCATTATCTGTAGTGACTGCATGCATTTTTAGCAGTAGTGCACAAGGGTTTCCTTTTTTTCACATCCTTGCCATCCTTTCTTGTCTTTTTGACAGTAGCCATTCTGACAGGTATGAGGTGCTATCTTATTATGGTTTTGCTTTTCATTTCCCTGATGATAAGGGATGATGAGCACCTTTTTGTGTATTTATGCCATTTATAGGTCTTTGGGGAAATGTCTGCTCAGATTCTGAGCATATTTTTTGCTCAGATTCTGAGCATATTTTTAATTAGATTTTTAAATTTAATTTGTAATTATATGTTTGGTGTTTTGCTTTTGAATTATGAGTTCTTTATATACTTTAGATATTAGTTTCTTATCAGATATATGATTTGCAAATATGTTCTCACATTCCATTGGTTGTATTTCATTTTGTTAATGATTTCCTTTGCTGTACAAGAAGCTTTTTAGTTTGATTTAGTCCCACTTATTTATGTTTTCTTTTATTACCTTTGTTTTCAGTGTCTGATCGAAAAAAGTTATGGTCAGGGCCAGTGTCAAGGAGCTTATTCCCCTGTGTTTCTTTCTAGGAGTTTTATGGTTTCAGGTCTTCAGACCTTCAACTGATTTGAGTTCATTTTTGTGTATGGTGTTAAGTTACACCACTTTCGTTTTCTGTATATTTGGATGTCCAGTTTTCCCAGAATTATTTATTGAAGAGACCAGCTTTTCCCATTGTATCCTTTCCCATTTCCCTTGTCATTAATTAACTGACAGTATATGCATGGTTTATCGCTGGGCCCTCTCTTATATTCCATTGATCTATGTATCTGTTCTTATGTTTTTATGCAAATACCATATTATTTTGATTACTATAGCTTTGTAGTATAGTTTGAAATCAAGAAGTGTGAGGTCTCTAACTTTGTTCTCCTTTCTCAAGGTTTCTCTGGCTTTTCAAGGTCTTTTGGGATTCCATATAAATTTTAGGATTATTTGCTCTATTTCTGTGAAAAGTACTATTGGAATTTTGATAGAGATTGCATTGAATTTGTAGATTCCATAGAATATGAGGGATATTTCAACAGCATTAAGTCATCCAAATTATTAGCATGGAATAATTTTCCACTTATTTGTGTTGTCTTATTTCTTTCATCACTGTTTTATAGTTTTGAGTATATGGGTCTTTCACCTCCTTGATTAAATGTATTCCTAAGTATTTTATTATTTTTGCCACAGTCATAAATGGGATCCTTTAAAATTTCTCTTTTTGATGATTTGTTAATAGTATATCAGCATACAACTGATTTTTTGTATATTGATTTTTTTATCCTGCAACTTTACAGAATTTGTTTATTCTAGCAGTTTTGATAGTCTTTAGTGTTTTCTATATATAATGTATTATCTGCAAATAGAGACCGTTGTTCTATTCTTATTAGGATACCTTCTATTTCTTCTGCTTGCCTCATTGTTCTGGGTAGGGCTTTTAGTACTGCATTGAATAGAAGTGATGAGAATGGGCAGCCTTGTCTTGTTCATGATCTTAGAGGATGAACTTTGTTTTTTTTATCATTGAGTATGATGTTAATTGTGGGCCTCTCATAGTCATTATGTTGAGGTTATGTTTCTGCTATACCCATTTTGCTGGAAGTTTGTATCATGAATAGATATTGAATTCTGTTTAATGCTTTTTCTATGCCTTTTGAGTTGATTCTATGATTTTTTTTATTCCTTCATTTTGTTAATGTGGTATATCACATTGACTTGCAGATGTTGATTTGCATTCCTGGTATAAATCCCACTTGATCTTGGTTTAAGATCCTTTTCACATATTGTTGAATTTGGTTTGCTAATATTTTGTTGAGGATTTTCACATCTATGTTCATCAGGGATATTGGTCTCTAGTTTTCATTCCTTATAGTGTCCTTGTCTGGTTTTGGTATCAGAGTAATGCTGGCCTCATGAAATAAGTTTGGAAATACTGCTTCCTCTTCTATTTTATTTATTTATTTTTAATCTTGACCTACATTTTTATTTGAGCCAGAGTGAATTAAATAAAGCCTTTTTATTTTAAGAAATTACTTTTTAAGTGATACATTTCATATGACCGTAATAGATAAGGTTTTTCAGGAGCCTAAAGTGTAGGAAATAAATCATTATCTCAGTATAGTTCTTTTTCAAAATCTGACAACTTTAATAAACTTACACTGTTATGACACATTGACATCTAATATAGAGAGCAAAGTCAGGGACTTTACAATCAATAAAGCAACGTCGCAGTGAAAAATAGTATACAGCATGTAAATATACCCATGATAAATTTGGCCTAATGAAAGTGCTGGAAGTTAATTTAGAAAAATTCAGTTTTAGGGCACTTTTTTTTTTTTAAATTTTATTTATTTGACAGAGATCACAAGTAGGCAGAGAGAGAGGAGGAAGCAGGCTCCCTGCCAAGCAGAGAGCCCAATGCGGGGCTCGATCCCAGGACCCTGGGATCATGACCCGAGCTGAAGGCAGAGGCTTTAACCCACTGAGCCACCCAGGCGTCCCTTTAGGGCACTTTGTGATTCCAAAGGTTACCTAATAAGGTGAATTGGGTAAAGGGATGGAGTGAACATTTGATAGGTTTTCTGGTTATTACCACTCTTTGAATTGATCATTTTGTTAATGGGATTTCCATCTCATTGAATTCTATTTTTTTTTTAAAGATCTTATTTATTTATTTGACAGAGGGAGATCACAAGCAGGCAGAGAGAGAGGAGGAAGCAGGCTCCCCGCTGAGCAGAGAGCCCGACGCGGGGCTCCATCCCAGGACTCTGAGATCACGACTGGAGCCAAAGGCAGTGGCTTAACTCACTGAGCCACCCAGGCGCCCCATCTCATCTAATTCTAAATTCCCATCATAGAATATAGAAAATCCACATCTTCAGTTTTCTTTACAGCTCAGGCATAGAATTTGTTTATTTTATTTTATTTTATTTTTGATAAACATAATGTATTATTCACTTCAGGGGTACAGGTCTGTGAATCATCAGTCTTACACAATTCACAGTACTCACCATAGCACATACCCTCCCCAGTGTCCATAACTGAGACACCCTATCCCTCCCTCCTCCACTCCCCAGCAACCCTCAGGTTGTTTCCTGAGATTAAGAGTCTCTTATGGTTTGTCTCCTCCCAATCCCATCTTGCTTCATTTTTTTCCCTTCCTTAACCCCAACAAGCCCCTGCCCTGCCTCTCAGATTCCTCATATTAGAGAGATCATATAATTGTCTTTCTCTGATTGACTTATTTTGCTAGCATATGCCCTCTAGTTCCATCCACTGTTGTTGCAAATGGCAAGATTTCGGGCTTTTTGATGGCTGCATAGTATTCCAGTGTGTGTGTGCGCGCGCGCACGCGCGTGGGTGTATGCGTATGAGTGCGCACATGTGCACACACACACACATATATATGTATATATGCCCCACAGCTTCTTTATCCATTCATCTGTACATGGACATCTAGGTTCTTTCCATAGTTTGGCTATTGTGGACATTGCTGCTATAAACATTTGGGTGCACGTGCCTCTTCAGATCACTACAGTTGTATCTTTCAAGTAAATACCCATTAGTGTAATTGCACTAATCGCCTGAGTCATAGGTAGCTCTATTTTCAACTTTCTGAGGAACCTCCATACTATTTTCCAGGGCGGCTGCACCAGCTTGCAGTCCCAACAGTGTAGGAGGGTTCCCATTTCTCCACATCCTATCTAACATCTGTCATTTCCTGACTTGGTAGTTTTAGTCAGGCACAGAATTTGACATAGGTGAAGTATATTCACTCATAATCAGAAATGAACTTGAGAAAAGACAGTTGGCATAGAATCTTTTTTGCAGGCAAGAGTAGCATCTGTGGTTGTAGAGTCAAGTTACTGATTCAGAAGTGGCATTGTTGTGGTGGCAGGAGCAGATGTAGTAAAATTGAGTTTCCAGCAGCATCTGAAATGTAGCATCTTGTGTTCCGTGGTGGTAGAAATGGTGGCAATTTCTTCTAGTGCCCAAAAGGAGCAATAGTTTTCACCATCAGGCCAATTTTGTGGTATGACTTTGTGTATTGTTGCTGAAAGCTTAGCCTTAAGCCTGCCTGATTCTTAAGCCCTCACAATAACTGCATGGAGTTAGACTAATAACCCTTTTAATAAATTACTTCTCTGCCTAATTAGGCAGAATCAGCTTCTGTTAACTTTTCACTAAGAACAACAGAAGTTGTTACTAGAAGTGAGTTACTGAAAATTACACAGCCTAAAATGTGAAATTAGTTGAATAGAAGGCAAGGACAGAGGGAGATAGGACTGTTATGGACCTGACCTTTACAGTCTTTAGGCTGGTGGTCCTTGTTATGTAGTGATGAAACATAAAGTCACTGCCTCATCATGTTTCTGAGACACAGACCAAGTACCAGCTAAAGCTACAGCAGTAAGAGAAATAACAGAATGTCAGGTGTTCTGGTTATTTCCTCCTGCTTTCAGCAAAATACTGAAAAAGAGAATGAATGCAGATTAAGCTGGTTGGTGCAAAGCAAATACAGAAGGAGGTACTATTTTGCTAAGAGCACTTTTCTGTCTACATCCTGATTCAAAGTCTTATACTTGAGATTTAGCGTCTTGCAGAATTGAAAATGAGAACTGCTCTTATCCACTAACCCTATAGCCAATACAAGCAGGGCACTTTTGAGTTCCAACATGAAATAAAATTAATGCCTCAAGCCATTCCCATTTTCCAGACAAGAATCAGAGATATACAATTCACTTACTCACTGGGGCCTATAGTTTTTCATTACTTTAAGAAGTACCATTAAGGGGCGCCTGGTTGTTAAGTGGCTCAGTTGTTAAGCGGCTGCCTTCAGCTCAGGTTATCATGATCCCAGGGTTCTGGGATTGAGCCCCGCATCAGGCTCCCTGCTTGGCGGGAAGCCTGCTTCTCCCTCTCCCACTCGCCCCTGCTTGTGTTCCCTCTCTCGCTGTGTCTCTCTCTCTCTGTCAAATAAATAAATAAAATCTTAAAAAAAAAAAAAAAGAAGTATCCATTAATCTTAGGGTTGGGGAATATAGAGGCCAGAATATAGAGGCCATTACCAAAGGATGGAAATCCTCATGCTTAAAAATTATCAGGATGTTTGCCTGTGGCTACTTATACATTAAAATGATTAGAGGGGCGCCTGGGTGGCTCAGTGGGTTAAAGCCTCTGCCTTCGGCTCAGGTCATGATCCTAGGGTCCTGGGATCGAGCCCCGCATTGGGCTCTCCACTCAGCGGAGAGCCTGCTTCCTCCTCTCTCTCTCTGCCTGCCTCTTTGCCTACTTGTGATCTCTGTCAAATAAATAAAATCTTCTAAAAAATAAAAATAAAATAAAATGACTAGGAAAAAAGTAATTTTGAATGAAGTATATTGCCAGGAAACACCAAGCCTGGGTACCTGGCTTCAACTCTTAAGACCATCCCTGGGCTCCTGAACTCATATCAATAAAAAGGGGATTGTGAAAGCTTCAGAGCCTCAAAGAAGGGCATCTTCCCCAGTATGCCCACCTCTGGACAAGGATTCCCCGGACATACCAGGAGCCTTGAGGAACAGTGAACAAGAGAGGGTCTTTAAGTCTCCCAGAAAATGGGATATGTGCTACCAGATTGTCTGACTAAAAAATTTATTATTTTGCCAAAAGCAAGGGTTCCTTGCTCTTCCAGCAGGTTTTATAATTTACTGTGGAACAGTGACTGCCATGTGCTTCCTATTCCAGGTTTTCATTGCTGTATCTATTTATTCTTTACTGTAGCCCAGTAGGTAACTACCATGTGGGTGCTGGCTAGTCCTAATGGGAAGGCTAGCACATTCGCCAGAGGTACCCAGTTTGCATCTGGATGGGACCTTGGAAGTCAAGTAGTAAATGGATATATTCTATATATGAAATGAAGGCATATTCATGTTGTATAGCCAGAAGAGTATATTACTTGTTACCTCCTCAATATCCATTCCTTCTTACCAGCTGAAAAACTTTGTTTGGGATCCAGTATGCCAAGCAAAAAAATAAAATAAAACAGAAAAAAAAGTTATTTCTCAGACTACATTACACCTTTCTGACCACCTAAGCAGTTGTATACTGGATGTTGTTGTAAGAAGGGTATTTTCCAGTTAAAAAGGCATAAGCCTACCTAGCAGTGTCCTTTTGCCCTTTTCCCATCTGCCTGCTATGATACCACAGCAATAGTAAAGACAAAAATCAAACATGGATAGCAGAGCAGGAATTTAAAAAGAGCCTGGCTTCTTAGTGATAGTAAAGACCAGCAGTAGCCCAGGATGCCTTAATCTGTATTTCTTGATATGTGAGCAGATTAAATCCCTTACTTTTTTAAACTGTCTTTTGTTGAACTTTTGGTTGATCTGTATTTTCCACCAGATTGTAAACTCCTTGAAGTTGAATAGACTTTTTTTTATTTGGGTGTAACTGACATGTGACATTATATTAGTTTCATTTGTACAACATGATTCCATATTTGTATAGACTGCAAAATAGATTACCACAATAGGTATAGTTATCATCTGTCTGCATACATAGTTACAAATTGTTTTTTTTGGGATGGGAACTTTTAAGATATACTTTTTGAGCAGCTTTCTTTTTTATCTTTATTTTTTAAATTTTATGTATTTATTTGACAGATAGAGATCATGAGTAGACGGAGAGGCAGGCAAAGGAAGAGAGGAGGAAGCAGGCTTCCTGCTGAGCAGAGAGGCCGATGTGGGGCTCGATCCCAGGACCCTGGGAACATGACCTGAGCCAAAGGCAGAGGCTTTAACCCACTGAGCCACCCAGGCGCCCCTTGAGCAGCTTTCAAATAAGCAATACAGTATTATTAACTACAGCCACTATGCTGTACTGAAGAGACTATTCTATATTTGCTTCTACATTTTTATTTTGTGAGGTAATGTTCAGCATAAAAATGGCACATATATATATGTTTGATAAGTGAAACAATTTACTGCCATCGCTAATATGTTAAAACCTAAACTCTAATTTGCTCTCTGGTGGTATCTCCAAAGATTGGTAGAGGCAAATGAGATATAAACAATGGTTAAATAATAATTACTTAGGGCCCCTGGGTGGCTCAGTGGGTTAAGGCTTCTGCCTTCGGCTCAGGTCATGATCCCAGGGTTCTGGGATAGAGCCCCGATTCAGGCTCTGTGCTCAGCGGGGAGCCTGCTTCCCTTCCTCTCTCTCTCTGCATGCCTCTCTGCCTACTTGTGATCTTTGTCTATCAAATTAAAAAAAAAAAAAAAACTTTCATATATGTTTGCTAAATTTGCAAAGAATTCTCTTATAAAACCACAGTGTAATTATCAAAACCAGAATATGAATGTTGATATAACTCTACCATTCAGATTTTTCATTTCTCCTAACTTGTCTTCTTTAGCAGAAGAAAAAAATTCCCTCTGGTCTAGGAACCAGTTGAGGATCACACAAATAGCATTTAGTCACCATGTTTTTTAGTCTTCCTCAATCAGAAACAATTCCTCAATCTGTCTTTGTCTTTCTTGACCATGTTATTTTTGAAGAGTATATGCAAGTTATCATGATACCTGAATTCATCTCTTCTGGAGAAAAAAAGGAAAAATCAATGATGTTTACAAAATTTCTTATCTTAATTAAAAGTTGCATCTCACTTGACCTCCAGCAGGATGTCTTACCAAAGACTCATTATTTGTTGTTGTTGTTGTTTGACTGGGTTTCTCAGTGGGGCACTGTTGACATTTTGAACAGCATAGTTTTTCACTGCACCAGACTTCCCATACATTCCTGGCTCCTGCTCACTAAATGCCGGTAGCATTCTTCATTTGGTGTGACAACCCAAAACACCCCCAAATGAGAACCACTATTCTGTAAAATTTATTTAGAGTCTTTAAGTAAGGAAAATGGCCTTGCTTTTTATATAGTAAGCACTTTAACAAAGTATCAAGTTGATTGTTTTAATTATCAGCAATCTGTCCTCAGATAGGTGATAATGTACATTAGTCAAATTCTGTTTAGGTTATTAGTTATATTTAATAAATAAATGATTAAGGCTTAAGTTGATCATAGATGTTTTAATATAATCTGAAATGAGAATCCTGTTAACAATTTCCATTTAAAATCAAGGACTTCACCTTTGAAGTTAACTGAAATGAAATATTTCTGGAAGATTTACCTTAAAATTCAGTATTTTACTGTTAGAAATTTTAGGGGGGAACAAGTATTATGTTCATTTTATTTTAATTTTAATGATATCAATTATTCTTTTTGTTTATCTTTTAGAATTGGTCCCTAGGAGAGAGCTCCTTATAGAAAATGTGCCATATTGTGATGCACCAACTCAGAAGCAATGAATTTTCTAGGATAAAATCAAGTCTTTTAGTTTTTAATCCTAAATATATAACTGTGGCAATGGAAGTTTTGGAAATGCAAGTATTTCAGAACCAGCCTATTGAAAGTGAATGAATTAAAGTACCATTTCATAATTAAATTTCACATTAAAAGAACATTGCTGAAAACTGCAGAACATAGTTAAATATTTTTAGACAGCTTTAAATAAGACATGTCATTTGCTTTGAAAATCAAACTTTATAAACTAAAATAAATGCTTAGGAGATATGTCCTATTCATTTTTCTATGACCTTGAAGAGTATTTTGGTCTTAACTAAGAATGCAGTGATTTGACAAGTTGGTGGATTTTCCTCCCATGTGAAATGAAACTATTATGTTAAAATTGTTAGATTAGGGGTGTCTGGATTGTTCATTTGGTTGGGTGTCTACCTTCAGCTTGAGTCATGATCTCAGGGTCCTGAGATTGAGCTCCATTTTGAGCTCCCTGGTCAGCATGGATCTACTTTCTCTTCTCCTTCTGCCCCTGTACTCTCTCTCTCTCACTCTCAAATAAGTAAAATTTTTTTTTAAAAAAAGGAAAATAAAATTAATAAATCTATGTTTAGTTCCATAAACTAAATTGGTCAGAAAAATCACAATGTGATAGAATGTGGCCTTTTGTCTCCTAAAGCAGTGAAATTTCTGTAGCTAACAAATGATTACTCAGTTTCCTTTCAGAGATAGAGTCTCTCTCTGTTCCTGTAAAGATATTTTTCTAATAAGTCTTCTGAAGATGGTTGCTTGTGTGGCTCAGTGGGTTAAGCCTCTGCCTTTGGCTCAGGTCATGGTCTCAGGGTTCTGGGATCGAGCCCCACATCGGGTTCTCTGCTAAGTGGAGAGCCTGCTTCCCCATCCCCCTTTGCCTGCTTCTCTGCCTACTTGTGATCTCTCTATCTGTGTCAAATAAATAAAATCTTTAAGAAAAAATTAGTCTTCTGAAGATAGATAAATAAAATATCAAAATCACCTAGGATCATTGTGGAATAAAGAATCCTAATTTTTTTAGGAAATAGCAACCCTTAATCAAACTATGTAATACAGCCGTAGTAGAAATAGTATACTTGGGCCACAGCTGGACTTTATTGTGAAAATGTAATATATGGCTACATTCTTTCCATTGTAATCAATAAAACTAAATGGCTTTTCTTTTTCCACATATCCCATCCCTCCCTGACGTAATGGGCAGTATCACAAAACAGTGTGTCATTCTACCATCTAACAGTGGGAACTAAAAAATTGTATTTAATATTCTTCTTGTTTCTCTTTTAACTGTGTATTTTTATCATTCTCTTAGTGAACAGTGTGTTCTCTCCCATTTGCTGACCAATTCTCCCATTCAATGATGATACAAAATTTTTAATTTTTATAGGATTCTTTTTTTTTTTTTAAAGATTTTATTTGTTTATTTGACAGACAGAGATTACAAGTAGACAGAGAGGCAGGCAGAGAGAGAGAGAGGGAAGCAGGCTCCCTGCTGAGCAGAGAGCCCGATGCGGGACTCGATCCCAGGACCCCGGGATCATGACCTGAGCCGAAGGCAGCGGCTTAACCCACTGAGCCACCCAGGCGCCCTAATTTTTATAGGATCTTAATGCAAGCTTTGTTGGCAAAACATGGGTATATCCATACTGGATATAAAATGTCATATTTTAAAATAATTTAATTTAAATTTAAAAATAATAAAATCATTTAATTTGGGGAGATCAAAGATTTTCTAAATTCCTCAGACATACTACACTTAATATTAAGCCATTAACTATCCTTAATGTCTTCTAATACTTGTAAGAAGAGTGTTTAGTTGTCTGTGGAATGGTTTATACATGTCAAAAGACTTGCTACATTAATTTTTCATCTCCCATATGTAGTATTTATTTTTGTGGAAATGATATCTAATTGTTGCTTCATATTTGAAATTTGTTCTTATAAAAGAATGCTGAAAGTTGTCACAGTATAATCACTGCTAAATTCCCTGACCTACTGTCGTTTCATTAAGTATCTATATTATCTATTTGGAGGAAAGTTGGCTGACCTAGGTTAACTTAATATATTTTAATTGTTTCAGTAATACTGAAAATTTTAATAGTCTGGCTTTTTTTCTTCTTTTTTTCTAAAGATTTACTTATTTATTTAACAGAGAGAGAGAAAGCATGAGCATGAGTTAGGAGCAAGGGGAGAGGGAGAAGCAGCTCCCCGCAGAGCAGGGAGCCCAGTGCAGGACTCCATCCCAGGACCCTAGAATCATACCTGAGCTGAAGGTAGATGCTTAAACTACTGAGCACTCCCTTGCTTTCTTTCTTTAATCTTAATTCCTGTGGTCCATTCTTCATTCACATTAATATAAATATCTGAATAGATTTCTTTTTTTTTATAAACTTATCATTAGGAGCAGTAGAGATTAATAATTCACATGCATATTTTATGAAACCCAGTGGCTATGAGATTTTCTTCAAAATACATATATTTTATACATATATGTATATATACATATATAAGAAAAAGGATCCTGTTTATATTAGCAGAGAAAACTATAAAATAGTAATAGACTTTTAAAAAAAAAGTATAACTTAATGGAAGACATATTGTGTTTTTAGGTGGGACAATTGAAAGTTATGGACATGAACAGTTTAAATGTTATCTATCAAAATCCCAAAAGATTAAAGATACATCAACATAAGAATATGTAACTTTTTTTTTTTAAGATTTTATTTATTTATTTGACACCAGAGAGAGAAATCACAAGTAGGCAGAGAGGCAGGCAGAGGGAGGGCGGAAGCAGGCTCCCTGTTGAGCAGAGAGCCGGATGCGGGACTTGATCCCAGGATCCTGAGATCGTGACCTAAACCAAAGGCAGAGGCCCAACCCACTGACCACCCAGGCACCCAAGAATATGTAACTTCTGTACTCTGTGAAAGCTCCTATTAAAAAGGTTTAGAGAAATTATTTGCTGTCAACATAGTGATTAAAATAGTTTAAATATTTAAGTGCTCCTATGACTTAATTAATCATAATTGTGTGAAAAATAAACATGGGAAAAATGGTCCATTTCTTCACAAAAGAAGAAATATTAAGCCCCTCTAGTGATCAGAGAAATGTAAATTAAAATGAAATGAAACTTTTTTTGTTCATCAAATTTGTAAAAGTTAAACTGATCATATCCATTATTTGTAAGGGTAACATGGGTATGAGGAAGTGGATAATCTCAAATATTTCTGGAAGGGATAAAAGTGATAGGACCTTTTTGAAAGGAAAATTGACATTAAAATTTAAAATAAACATATTGGGATGCCTGGGTGGCGGTGAAGCATCAGCCTTCGGCTCATGTCATGATCCTAAGGTCCTGGGATGGATCCCCACGTCGTGTAGCTCCTTACTCAGCTGGGATCCTGCTTCTCCCTCTCACTCTGCCTGCCGCTCCCCTTTTTAAAAATAATTAAATTAACATTTTACTCAGTCTTTTATCTCCATTAATACAAGAATACATATATATATGTATTCTTGTATTATGGAGAAATATAATGTATATTATATATACACGTATATATGTATTCTTGTATATATATATACACGTACATATGTATACATATGTATATATGTGTGTATGTATGTATACATATGTACGTATATATTACACGCACACAAATTAATAGAAATCTACATACTTTAAAAAATACACATAAAAAAATTTAAAAAGTACAGTTGACCTTTGAACAGTAAGGTCTTAAACTGCATGGATCCACTTATACGTGGACCTTTTTCTTGATAGAGTACAGTACTGCAAAGTACTGTAGTACGAGTTTCCTAATATTTTCTCTTGTCTAGCTTACTTTATTATAAGAATACCATATATAATACACGTAACATACAAAATATGTGTTAATCAACTATGTTGTCAGTAAGGCCAGCATGTAGCTTATTCATAGTTAGGTTTTTGAGCAATTAAAAGTTATATGTCAATTTTTGGGGCGCCTGGGTGGCTCAGTGGGTTAAGCCGCTGCCTTCGGCTCGGGTCATGATCTCAGGGTCCTGGGATCGAGTCCCGCATCGGGCTCTCTGCTCAGCAGGGAGCCTGCTTCCTCCTCTCTCTCTCTGCCTGCCTCTCTGCCTACTTGTAATCTCTGTCAAATAAATAAATAAAATCTTTAAAAAAAAATTTAAAAAAAAAAAGTTATATGTCAATTTTTAACTGCATGGGAGTTTAGTGCCCCTAACCCCCATGTTGTTCAAGGGTCAGTTGTAATTAGGTAGGAAAATGAGACTTGATGAAAGGACTGGTAAATTGGGGATTTTTCTTATGGTAACTCCTGCATGTTTAAATATTTTTTACAGTGAGTAGATTAATGTATAATTTTTAAAAGACGATACCTAAGCTACTAGTGATTTATTTAAAACTTAATTATGAGGGGCACCTGGGTGGCTCAGTGGGTTAAAGCCTCTGCCTTTGGCTCAGGTCATGATTTCAGGATCCTGGGATGGAGCCCCGCATTGGGTCTCTGCTCAGCATGGAGCCTGCTTCCTCCTCTCTCTGCCTGCCTCTCTGCCTATTTGCGATCTCTGTCAAATAAATAAATAAAATCTTAAAAAAAAAAAACTTAATTATGAAATAGTAAAAATATTAGCATCTAGTGTATCAGACACTCGTGACCCTCATTCCCACATTGACAGAGGTTACATTTTGCCATATTTGTTTAAAGATGTCCTTCCTTATAAGTCACAAAATCTTATAAAGCCAAAGTCCCACTTCTGTTTCTTCCTCCTGTGTCTTTTCAGGTATAATTACTGTTTTACAACTGGTGGATACCATTCCCTTACTTGTTTTTGTACTTTTACAAATGTGTGTGTATTCAAAACAATACATAGTTTTGTTTTGAAGTTTTAAAATGAAAATAAATGGTGTTATGCTCCATGTGTTCTGTAACTTATTTTCATCATACTTAGGTTTTAAAGATCTGTTTTTTTAATTTTTTATATGGGATCTATTGTATAAATATCTGGGTCTTTTATGTCTTATATCATTGTAAGAATGAACTAGCTTAAACGTGTCTCTTGATGAATGATAGTATTGTTTTGTTTTTTGATATTCCAAACAAATTTACCAACAACTCCAGCACATGGATTTTGTACCCAAAGTCTATCTGAATTTATAGGAGGAGGCAGAACCACTAAGTCATAGGGTATGTGCATATTCAGTCCTTCCAGGAATTTTTAATTGTTCTTTAAAGGAGCCGACCAGTTTATATTCTAGTCAATACTGTGTGAGAGGTCCCATTTTTCCTTATTCTAACTGTTGTTATTATATATGACTTCTCCCATTTTTTTCAAATCGATGGATATGAAATGGTATCATGTTTTAATTTGCATTTCTGGATTACAGGTGAAATAGATAATCTTGTGTTTATTGGTCATTACAGTTTTCCTTTATGAATGTGTGTTCATATCCTTTGTTCACTTTTTTTCTCTTGGATTATCTGGCTTTTGCTTACTGATCCCTTTTTTTATATATTGGGTACTAATCCTTTGTCTGTTATCTGTTATGTAAATATCTTGTTCCACAATGTGACTGGTCTTTTTAACACTATTTATATAAACCTGTAGTATGGGAATTTATTTTGTAAATAAATTGGGGATTTTTCTTATGGTAACTCCTGCATGTTTAAATATTTTTTACAGTGAGTAAATTCTTAAATATCTTTTCTTTTGTTTTTGTACCTTTTTAAGTATTATTTTCTGCTCTATAGTCAGAGGTCTTCTGATACATTTTCCTTTGAACATTTAAATTTTGCTTTTTACTTTTGGTCCTTTATGCCATCTAGAATTTATTTTTGTTTATGAGGAAGGAGTTTAATTTTATCCTTTTTTATGGGAAAAGTTTGCCTCAGCATCATTTATTGGATAGCCCATCCTTTTCTTTTCTTTTTTTTTTTTTTTTTTACTTGTCTCTTTATTTTTTTATTTTTTTTTCCAATTTATTTATTTTCAGCCCATCCTTTTCTTGATTACATCTAAAACAACTGTGATCATATCCCAAGTTACTATATATTAGAATCAGTTGAGGACTTTGTTCCTACAATTATCTCTCCTCCACCAAATCCTTTATTCCCCCCCCCAACTGGATTGTTTTCAACAGCATTCAACATTCTAAAATACTTCCCAGGGGCACCTCTGGGAAGCCTCTGCCTTCCGCTCAGGTCATGATCCCAGGGTCCTGGAATCGAGCCCCACATTGTGCTCTCTGATCAGCAGGAAGTCTGCTTCCCCTCACCCCCCGCCTGCCTCTCTGTCTACCTGTAATCTCTGTCTGTCAAATAAATAAATAAAATCTTTAATAAAAAATTAAATATTTCAAAAAAAAAAAAAGCTTTATTGAACCCACCACCACCCTTGAGCTTCAACACCGTTTTTCTGCACTTTTACTAAGAGGCTTCTGTGCTTACTGTCGCCACTTCTCTTACAACTCTATCTTATGGAAATCCCAGTCAAGACTTAATCTCTGCCATTCTAATCAAACCCATATTGTCCCAGTTACTGGTGACCTCCACTTGTAAGTCCAAAGGTCAATTTTTTGTCCTCATTTTATTCATTCTCTCAGCAGTTGGCATAATCAAGTGTTCCCTCTTTTTTGAACAGAGAGACCTAGACACTCTTATTGTAAACCTATTGAGTTTTATACAGACATGAACCCTAGTAACAAAAACGCCTGCCTTGTATTGTTTGTCATTTTAGATCCACTCTTAGTCTTTTTTGATTCTGCTTGCAACCTTCTCTGGGAAAACCGACCAGCTCAAGTGGCTTCTGTACCCTCTGACTTTTGACTGATTCTCTAATGGGGGATGCCATCAGGAGATCAGGAGGGAGGAGAGTGAAGGCAGGTATTTATCTTTCTGACTATCTGAAAGGTTACCTTATACTCTCCCTCAGAGCATCTTTTTTTTTTTTTTAAAGATTTTATTTATTTATTTGAGAGAGAGAGACAGTGAGAGAGAGCATGAGAGGGGAGAAGGTCAGAGAGCGAAGCAGACTCCCCATGGAGCTGGGAGCCTGATGTGGGACTCGATCCCGGGACTCCAGGATCACGCCCTGAGCCAAAGGCAGTCGTCCAACCAACTGAGCCACCCAGGCGTCCCTCCCTCAGAGCATCTTTCAAGGTGAGTTCTGTAAAGTTCACTCCTGGTTTGGATAAGAGCTTCCCTTTCCTCTTCAGGCCTGGGGTTGCAACAGCTCCTCTGGCACTAACCATATGGGTTCCCCTACACATAGTTTTGTAGTCACTTTACAAGTAAATCATTCTCAAACTGCTGCTATTTTAAGTGTACCATCTATTTTCTGTTGGGCAGCTCAATAATTCACTGCCCGGGGGAACTTATTTTTGGAGGTGATAGATAGACAAACAAAATTAACAAAGCAGAAAGAAAGGCAGGAAAGGGAGATAGGGAAGCCTGGAACAGTAGGGTATTACAATTGTAAATGGGATCAGGGAAGTTCTCACAAAGAGAGAGTTGAATAAAGATTAGGATGTGCAGTATCCTTCTAAGGGGAGAGCTTACCAAACGGCAGACTGCTAGTGCAGTGTTCCTAAGACGGGTTCATGCCCAGTGACAGGAGCAAAGTGGTTAATGGAGTGAGTAGTAGGAGATGAAATCATAGAAATGATCTGGTGGTAGAAGGAGGTGGGGACTGGATGCCACTTTATGTGGGCTATTACAAGGACTGTGGTTTTCACTTTTAATAAAATGCAGAGCCTTTAGATGGTTTTGAAAAGAGAAGTGATAGGATCTGATCTTGAGTTTTAAAGAGATCACTTTAGGGGTGCCTGGGTGGCTCAGTGGGTTAAACCTTCGGCTCAGGTCATGATCTCAGGGTCCTAGGATCTAGCTCTGCATGGGGTTCTCTGCTCAGCAGGTAGCCTGCTTTCCCTTCTATCTCTGCCTCCCTCTCTGCCTACTTGTAATCTCTCTTTCTGTGTCAAATAAAACCTTTTAAAAAATAAAGAGATCACTTTGGTGCTTATGCTGAGAAGAGACTACGGAGCAAGGTTCAGTGCATCAATATCAACTAGAAATCTGTTGCATAAATCTAGGTAAGAGGTGATAATGCCTTAGACCAGAGTGGCAAAAATGATGGTAATTAAGAAGTGTGATTCTGGGTATATTTTGACACGGGTCATGGTTTTCCTGATGGAGTACATGTAAGGTAAGACAGAAAAAAAGGAGTTCGGGATGATTCCCAAGGGTTTTGACCTGAGCAACTGGAAATATATTGTTGCCATCAGTTATTATGGTGAAAACAAACTAGGTTTGTGAACAAAGATCAAGAGTTTAGTTTTGGACATGTATTGATTGAAATGCCTATTAGATATCCAAGTGGAGATATTAATACGACAACAAATGTAATAGCTGGAGTTCAGGAAGTTGTCTGGACTGGACATACATACCTGGCAGCCATTAACATAAATAAACTACTTAAATTTATAATATTGGATGAAATCACCAAGAAATTGATTATACCTAGAGAGGGAAAGTTGAGTTCTGGATTACTCCAGTGTTGAGAGGTTAAGGAAATAAGGAATAATAAGCCCAAGAGACAGAGAAGTTTCCAGTAAGGTAAAATGAAAACAAAAAGAATGTTGAACAGAGGCTGACAGACTGTGGCTCACAAAGACTAAATCTGACCCACTGCCTTTTTTTGTGAATAAAATTTTACAGGAATACTGCCACAGTTGTTCATTTATATATTTTCTATAGCTGCTTTCATACTCTCAAATTACTGTCTGCCCCCCCTTATAGAAAAAGTTTGTTGACCCCTGGGTAGAGTCCTAGAAGCCAAGTGAAAAAAGTGTTTCATTGGAGACGGAGTGTTGCAGGGTAATCACAATTAAAATTCCAGTAAGATTTAGACACATGGAGGTGTTGATGACTATGGCAAGATATATGTCAGTGATATAATTGGGGAGACTTATGCTCATGTTGATTCTACCCAAATTGACCTTTAAATTCGTTGTAATCACAGTTAAAATTGCAGTAGGGTTTTTTTTTTTGAGGAACTACTAAAATTTACTCAGAAATTTATCAGGAATAATAAAGGTCCACAAATAGTTAAATCAGCTATGACAAAAGTAAAATTAGATATCCATATCCAAAAATGGAACTTTGATCCATACCTCAAACTATATATATATGAAATTAATTCAAAATCAATCATAAACTTAAATGTAAAACCTAAAATTGTAAAACTTCATGAGATAACAAGAGAGAATCTTTGTGACTCTGGGTTAGGCATGGATTTCTTAGATATGACACAAAATGTGCCATACATTAACAAAAAAATTTAATAAACTGGATTTTATCAAAATTAAAAACCTGTAAAAAGGTAACTGTTAAAAGAATGAAAAGACAAGCCACAGATTGGGAGAAAATATTCACAAATAATAATCTGATAAAGAACTTGTGTCCAGGCACACCTGGGTGTCTTGGTCGTTAGGCGTCTGCCTCCAGCTCAGGTCATGGTCCCAGCATCCTAGGATCTAGCCCAAGGTCCTTGGGCTCCAGGCTCAGCACAGAGGCTGCCTCCATCTCCCTCTCCAGCTACCCCCTGCTTGTGTTCTCTCTTTTGCTCTTTGTCACATAAATAAATGAAATCTTAAAAAAAAAAAAAACCTTGTATCTCAAATATATAAAGAACTTTTAAGATAAGGGGACAACCTAAATTTTAAAACATCAATATTTGAAAAAATTACCAAGTTATTGAATAATCAAAAAAATATACAAGTGGAAAATAGGCACATGAAAAGATGTTCAACATTATTAGTCTTTGGAAATTAAAATCACAATTGAATAATGCTATATACTGCTATATACCTTTTCTGGTAGCTAAAATTAGAATGAGTGACCATACCAAGGGTTGGCAAAGATCTAGAGGAACTGAAATTCCCACATACTGCTGAATGCAATGCAAAATGACAGAAAAAATTTGAAAAACTGCTAAGAATTTAAACATATACTCCCCATATAATCCAAACTTGCCACTCCTTAGTATTTATCTAAGAGAAATGAAAGCATTATCCATGCAAAGACTTATTTATAAATATTTCACAACAAAGGAAACCATCAATCAGATGAAAAGGCAACCTATGGAATTGGAGAAAATATTTGCAGGTCATATCTGATAAGGGGCTTATATCCAAAATATGTAAAGAACTTACCAACTCCATAGCAAAAAACAATCCAATTTAATAAGTGGGCAGATGATCTGAATAGACATTTTTCCAAAGAGGACCTACAAATGGACAACAACTACATGAAAAGATGCTCAACATCACTGTTCATCAATGAAATACAAATCAAAACCACAGGTATCACCTCATATCTGTGGTTGATGTGAGAATGATCTGAGAATGATGTAGAATGATTCATCAAAAAGATGAGAGAAGCTTTGGTGTGAATGTGGACAAAAAGGGTTAGAGTTAGGGTTATCTTGTATCTTGTAGGTAGAATGTAAACTGATGCAGGCATGATGGAAAAACAGTATGGAAGTTTCTCAAAAAATTCAAAATAAAACTATCATTTGATCCAACATTTCCACTTCTTATCTAAAGAAAACACTAACTGGAAAAGACATATGCACTCGCATGTTCACTGCAACATATTTACAGTGGTAAGACATGGAAGTAACCTAAGTGTCCATTGATGGATGAATGGATAAAGAAAATGTGGTATGTGTATGTGTGTGTGTATATTATTCACCTATAAAGAAGAATAAAATCTTGCCATTTGCAACCACCTGGATGGACTTTGAGGACATTATGCTAAAGGAAATAAGTCAGACAGAGAAAGACAAATATTTTTTATCTCACTTATTTGTGGACTCTGACACCAAAAAGGCTGAACTCATAGATACAGAGAACAGATTGGTAGCTTCGAGAGACAAGGGGTGAGGAATGAGCAGAAAGGGTGGTCAAAATGTACAAGCTTCCAGTTGTAAAAAAAGTAAATCATGGGAATATAAGGTACAGCATGGTGACTGTATTTAATGATATTGTATATTTGAAAGATGCTAAGAGTAAATCTTAAAAGTTCTCATCACAAGAAAAGATACTGCAGCTGTATGTGGTGATGAATTTAGCTAGACTTATTTTACTTATTGTTATTATTGTGATTATTTCACACATACAAATACTGAATCATTACAGTATACACCTGAAACTAATATGTTATGTCAGTTATATCTCAATAGAAAAGACTTTTTTAAAAAGATTTTATTTATTTATTTGATACAGAGAGAAACAGCGAGAGAGGGAACACAAACAGGGAGCGGGAGAGGGAGAAGCAGGTTCCCCGCGAGTGGGGAGCCGGACGTGGGACTCAATCCCAGGACCCTGGGATCATGACCTGTGCCGAAGGCAGACTCCCAATGACTGAGCCACCCAGGTGCCCTAGCAACTTCATTTGTAATGGCCCAAAACTATAAACAACGCAGATGTCCATCAGCAGATGAATGAATAAATAAATTTTGTTTATTGTATCCATACAAAGGAATACTTCTCTGGAATGAAAAGAAATGAACTATTGCTATATGCAACAACATGGATGAATCTCAAAATACTTTATCCTCAGTGAGAAAAAAAAAACAGATAAAAACAAGTACATATTTTATGATTCTGTTTATATAAAAGTCTAGAAACTGCAAACTAACTCATAGTGATAGGAAGCAGATAAGTAGTTACCAGGGGATGAGGGTATGGGGAGGGAGGGAGGGTGGGATTAAAAAGGTGCATGAGGAAATTTTGGAGGGTCATATATATGCTTATTACCTTTTTTTTTTTTTTTAAGATTTATTTATTTATTTATTTGACAGAGAGATCACAAGTAGACAGAGGGGCAGGCAGAGAGAGAGAGAGAGAGAGAAGCAGTCTCCCTGCTGAGCAGAGAGCCCGATGTGGGACTCGATCGCAGGACCCCGAGATCATGACCTGAGCTGAAGGCAGCGGCTTAACCCACTGAGCCACCCAGGCGCCCCTATGCTTATTACCTTGATTGTGGTAATGGTTTCATATGTGTATGCACATACCAAAAAATGTACAAAATGCATGTGTACATTTTATATATGTATAGTTAACTTGTATATCAACTATAATAAAGCTGTTAAAAATAACACAAAGCTATAGTGAAAAACTATAAAACTATAAAAGTTTTAAAAAAACTTTCTTTTTAAGTGTAGCATTGGTCAAAGAACTGAAAAATAGTAGCAGTTGACCATTCTATACATTCTTAATATTTCTTTCAATAATTATATGTGTCTGTAAATACTTATTTTCACCCTTTCTCTTGAATAATAGTTTAGTTAGGTACAGAATTCTATGTTGGCTTTTTTTGCCTTGAACACTTCATAGATACTGTTGCATTATCTTTTAATCTTGTTTTACTGCTGAGATGTTTATCAGCAGTTTAATTCCAGTCCCTTTTATCTTATTTGCCCTTTCTTTATGATTGCTTTTAAGATTTTTGTGTTTTCCTCAGTAATCTAGGCAGTGATTTTATATTTGTTTATCCTACTCAAACTTGGTGTATTTCATTTTTCTTTTTTTTTTCTTTTTTAAGATTTATTTATTTATTTGACAGAGAGACAGAGAGAGATCACAAGTAGGCAGAGAGAGATGGGGAGGCAGCCTCCCTGCTGAGCAGAGAGCCTGATGTGGGGCTCAATCCTAGGACCCTGAGATCATGACCTGAGCCAAAGGCAGAGGCTTATCCCACTGAGTCACCGAGGCGCCCTGGTTTATTTCATTTTTCTGAGGAGTCACGCTATACTTCAATTTTGGAAATTTCTCATCCACTATATTTTCAGTATCTCACAAACATTCTCTACAGTTTTTTCCTAGTAGTGCTTCTCTTAGGCATCTCTCATTGTGCTTCATTCTGATACTTTGCTCAATTTTACTGGTTTAATATCTGCTTTAATTCATTACTGTTTTCTTCATTTGTGTCTGGTCATTCACACCATGCATTTCTCTTGTAATTTCATTGACTTTATTTTTTCATTTCTAGTAATTTTTTTAAATCAAATACACTGTTCCTTTTGCATAGTGATTTGATCTCTAATCATACTTTATATGTTTTATATAATATATGTTTTTTATAATACTAATTTTAGGGGTGTCTGGGTGCCTCAGTCATCTAAGCATCTGACTCTTGATTTTGACTCAAGTCATGAAATCTAGTCCCATGTTGGGTTACATGCTGGGTGCAGAACCTGCCCCTCCCCCCATCCTACTCACATGTACTCTGTCTCTAAAAAAATATACTAATTTTATAGACTCTCTCAGAATATTCTATTTTATCAACTGTCTAGATTTTCAATATTCCTTTGTTCGTGACAGTCTTTACTCATGTGTCTTTTAATTTTTTGATATGTGTATATCTTGAATGGTAGTTGTTATTTTTCTGAAGATCTAATGTGGAATTGTAGATCATGGACGTGTCCGTCCAAAAAGAGTTTATGCATGCCTTTGCCAGGCATGCCAAGAGTACCTTGGAAACATCCATACCACTCAGGTAATTTAAAATTGATACTGAATCACTAACTGGTGTAGTGATTTTTTCTTCTGTCACCAGTGGTTTTTTTTTTTTTTTTGCTCCACCCAGCAGAGAGACCTCTCTCTCTGGCCTTACGAAAAGTTTTTCAGTCCCATTTCATGGCACTTGCAGCTCTTTGAAGGGGACCTGCTTTGTATAGAGATCTCACTTCTATTCCATGCTACACTCAACTCCAGGGGCTCATCACCTGTTGATATGCGGGAACTAAAATCTAAGCCCTTAGCTATTAAGGTCCAGATCCAGGTCCCCTTACAGCCTCCTGGGTTACCTCCGTGTCAGTTTACAATTACAGTCTGCTTGGTTTTCAGTTATCTTTCTAGCAAATATGAATTTTCTTTCTTTTCTTGTGAGCTCAGCCATGTAATATGAGCCAGAATGCAAAGAAATACTTAAAGACTAATGTAATATTAAAAGGACACAGAGGCCAGATTGAAAGAACTCTTTGATCAAATTTGAGACATTGTATGGATCAAAAATAATAATTAGACTCTCATGGACTAATAATATTAAAAAATAAAATTTCCATGAGTTTATAAAGACACTCAAGGAGAGAAAGAAAAAGGCAAAGGTTTTTTGTTTGTTTGTTTGTTTGCAGATTTTGAAGTTTTCTTTAGCTTTGAAATTTTTCAAAATAAAAGTTGGAAGAAATTAAAAATTGAATCTCATTCAGCATTTTGTTGAAGGAATTGTTCTACATTAGCTTAGTTCACATGTTGCCAAATTCAGAATTCCAGATACTGTTTCTTTTAGAAACAAACAAGTTTCTAAAATGTCTTTCTGACAATTCCATTGTTAATATCTCAAGGCTTCTGAGTATAAGAAATCTTATTCAGGGGTGCCTAGATGGCTCAGTTGGCCCAGGGTCCTTGGATCAAGCCCTGTGTCCCAGGTCCCTGCTCATTGGGGAGTCCGCTTCCTCCTCTCTCTCTACCACTGCCCCCCCATGCTCTTCACTCTCTCAAATAAACGAACAAAATCTTTAAATATATATATAATAAAAAAAATTTTAATTTTAAAAAGAAATCTTATTTAATGAAATGTGATTCAGACCTTCTGTTTAAGAGGTTTTTTCCCTGCTATAATTTTCCAAATTTCAACTGAATACAATCTATTTATTCAACCAACATCAACTGAATTGCTCAGGGGCAGTCTGAAAGATAAGTGCTAGAGATTCAATGACAAGACAATCTAGAAGAGAAAACCAGCAAAGACGGAAGCAGTTGTAGTATAATTACTGCTATAGAGGGATTAAACAGAATTTTAATAATATAAAAGTAATTTATTAGAAAGTGGTTGATAAAATACAATAAATATACAAGATGATGTACTTTTGATCTCCTAAAGAAGTAAACAGTTATAAAATAACTCACAAAACCAGATCAAAACTCTGGTTTTGATCCCAAAACCAGACAAAGATCCCATCAAAAAAGAGAATTACAAACCAACATCCTTGATGAACACATTTGCGAAAATTCTCACCAAAATACTAGCCAATAGAATCCAACAGTACATTAAAATGATTATTTGCCACGACCAAGTGGGTTTTATTCCAGGGTTGCAAGGTTGGTTCAACATCCGCAAATCAATCAATGTGATACAATACATTAATAAATGAAAGAACAAGAACCATATGATACTCTCAATAGATGCTGAAAAAGCATTTGACAAAGTACAGCATCCTTTCCTGATCAAAACTCTTCAAAGTGTAGGGATAGAGAGTACATACCTCAGTATCATCAAAGCCATCTATGAAAAACCCACCATGAATATCATTCTCAGTGGAGAAAAACTGAGAGCTTTTCCACTAAGGTCAGGAACACAGGAAGGATGTCCATTATCACCACTGCTATTCAACATAGTACTAGAAGTCCTAGCCTTACCAATCAAACAACAAAAAGAAATTAAAGGCATCCAAATCAGCAAAGAAGTAGTCAAACTATCACTCTTTGCAGATGATATGATACTATATGTGGAAAACCCAAAAGACTCCACTCCAAAACTGCTAGAACTTGTATAAGAATTAAGTAAAGTGCCAGGTTATAAAATTAATGCACAGAAATCAGTTGCATTTCTTTACACCAACAACAGGACAGAAGAAAGAGAAATTAAGGAGTCAATCTCATTTACAATTACACCCAAAATCTTAAGATACCTAGGAATAAACCTAACCAAAGAGACAAAGAATTTATACTCAGAAAACTATAAAATACTCATCAAAGAAATTGAGGAAGACACAACGAAATGGAAAAATGTTCCATGTTCATGGATTGGAAGAACGAATATTGTGAAAATGTCTATGCCACCTAAAGCAATCTACATGTTTAATGCAATCCTTATCAAAATCCCATCCATTTTTTTTTCAAAGAAATGGAACAAATAATCCTAAAATTTATATGGAAGCAGAAAAGACCTTGAATAACCAGAGGAATATTGAAAAAGAAAGCCAAAGTTGGTAGAATCACAATTCCAGACTTCAAGCTCTATTACAAAGCTGTCATCATCAAGACAGTATGGTACTGGCACAAAAACAGACACATAGATCAATGGAACAGAATAGAGAGCCCAGAAATAGACCCTCAACTCTATGGTCAACTAATCTTTGACAAAGCAGGAAAGAATGTCCAATGGAAAAAAGACAGCCTCTTCAACAAATGGTGTTGGGAAAATTGGACAGCCCCATGCAGAAAAATGAAACTACCATTTCCTTACACCACACACGAAAATAGACTCAAAATGGACGAAGGACCTCAATGTGAGAAAGGAATCCATCAAAATCCTTGAGGAGAACACAGGCAGCAACCTCTTCGACCTCAGCCACAGCAAATTCTTCCTATGAACATCGCCAAAGGCAAGGGAAGCAAGGGCAACAATGAACTACTGAGACTTCATCAAGATCAAAAGCTTCTGCACAGCAAAGGAAACAGTTAACCAAAAGACAACTGACAGAATGGGAGAAGATATTTGCAAACGATATATCAGATAAAGGGCTAGTATCCAAAATCTATAAAAGAACTTATCAAACTCAACACCCAAAGAACAAATAATCCAATCAAGAAATGGGCAGAGGACATG